>NW_007577846.1:247820-248527 GCF_000690725.1 Stegastes partitus | reverse complement strand
AACCACTACATGGTGCAGATTGACTGCAGTATTACATTGTAGTGACGATGACGTTTCTCTTGTGTTGCAGTAGAATTTTGAAGTACTTGTACTTCTTGGTTGTGTTGCTGCGTTCTCCTGCTCGGCTACATTTATCAGGCGTTCACCTTCTCGTACTTTTGTACCTCTCCTGAAGAAAAGCTGATTTCATTTCCTATTCTCTGTCCGGCGACGCTTCGCCTTCCTCCTCTTCGACCCAAACAAAGATGGCAGCCAAAAGTCCTGTTTACTCGAGCTGATGCTGTTTAAGGCGACGTTCATCAAACCCAGAGCGGTCTGGTGGAAACAGAAGCTGCTGTCTGAGCATCTATGAAACTTGTATTTACACCTTTTAGTCCAGTTTTAAACCCGTTTCTCTCTTTCCACTCCACAGTGCAGGATATGTGGGTTGACATGTAGATATAACTTCATTCTAAGGTTTTACTCTGTATTGTTTGTGATTTAACAAAATGGGGAACAACTGTAAAAAAATAACTTTTAAATTTGTATTTATTTATTTTTACCCTCTTTAATCCTGATATTCAGAATCTTTCTATGAATTAACAGCAAATATCTGTAAAATAGTCTTGATTTAAATAAAGGTTTGGTAGTTTTATGATCAAACGAGATAAAGTACTTTATTCAAAAAGTTCTCCAGATCTGTGTGTGATAGATTTTCTCTGTTGTAG
>NW_007577846.1:223684-247345 GCF_000690725.1 Stegastes partitus | reverse complement strand
TGATAGATGTTCTCTGTTGTAGATCTGTGTGTGATAGACCCGCAGCTCTGTCAGGATGAGAACTCCCTCCTGAGCTTTGCGGCGATCTGCAGCATCCACCAGATGATGGACGACGACGCCGACGGCACGGTGGACATGACGGAGACAGACGAGGTGAGACCGAAGTTGGAGCGCGATCCGGTTTGATCGTTTGCTCACTAACTGATGGAGAATAAAACCTCTGGATGTCCTCAGTTCCTCAGGGAGGATCTGAAGTACCACGACCCCAAAGCCAAACACAGCAGCTTCCACCGAGCCGACCTGCACATCAGCGTGGAGGACATGTGGAACGCCTGGAAGAGCTCCGAAGGTGAGGAGGAACCGGTTCAACCGAAATAAAGCGAAGTCTGTCAGATGAGATGCGACGTATCAGAGTGGTAGACAAACAGTCTGTGTTTAGGAAGGCAAAAATAAAAGAAGGAATGAAGGAAATAAAGATGGAAGAAACAAAAGACGAAGGATGGAAGGATGGAAGGAAAGCAAAAAGACATGAGAGAATCAAGGCAAGGAAGAAGGAAAGGTGGAAGGGAAGGAAGGAAGGACAGATGGAAGGAAGAACAGAAAAGAAAATATATAGTAGAGTAAAGAAGGAAAGGTGGAAAGGAAGAACGTACTGTTGAGAAGATATAAGGAAGGACAAATGCAAGGAGGTAAGAATAGCAAAGGAGAAGGGATAGAGGGAAGGACAGTAAAAAACGAGAGTGACGGAAAGTAAAAGACCGTAAAGCTGCAGGAGAAAGTAGAAACACAGTGAGTGTAAAAACACAATCTATTTCTGGATCTCGTTAATTTTCCAGCTCAGTTTGTTGAAATAGAGATAGAAGTAGAAACTCAAGAAGAAGGACGATGTTTATTTATCTAGACAGGCGAAGAGAAGATGCAGAAAAACCTGGGGTTGTTCACGTAGCACAACGTACCGACGGATTCTGTTCCTGAGGGCTGAACTACAAAGCTGTTAGCAGGTTAGGAGGTACGTTGAGGTTAAATTCAGTGTTTTTAGGTCTTTTAACCTGAGACGTCTCCATAGCAACTGATGCTGTGGAGCTAACCTGGTTAAATTCAGAGTTTCTGAGTTAAATCAGCTCCAGCTCTGTTTTGGGTTGTTTTTATTTTTTTTGTCGATCCGACTCACACAAAGAAAGCCGAATATGTCAAACCAGCTTCGCGACACAACCCTTTATGTTTGTGTACCTGCGTCCAGTGTGTTCACCTGCACCAGGTGTGCTGACTGTGTGTGTGTTTTCAGTGTATAACTGGACGCTGGAGCAGGTGGTGGACTGGCTGCACATCAGCGTCGAGCTTCCTCAGTACGCAGAAGCTTTCAGGAAACACCAGCTCGACGGCAAGGCCCTGCCCAGGTAACACACACACACACAAAAAACTTTATTTACAACTTTGTAATCAAAAACAGAGCTACACAGTGATCCTTAATAAGCAGAACGAAGCCATTAAACCACACAGACCGTCCAACAATAAAACACATGTATATCAGATTAATAGAACACCGTGTACAGTTTAAAGCCGCAGAATTATCCTGATGTTCAGACAGAGATCACTGTGCTGCTGAAGGAAACTGTGAAACGGACGGATCCTCAGTGGACTTCTGAACTGGGTTGTTCTGATGGGCCTCAGAGATAACGACATCATCAGGAAGTGAAGGGACTCTGAATCCAAACAGACGAGTTCAAACCACAGAGGAGGAAGAAATTAGGAGTCTTCTGCTATAGAGGGCTGTGAAGGAAAGCAAGCAAGGAAGGAAGAGAAGGTAAAAAGAGGGAAAGAAGATTAGGAGGAAGGATAGAAGAGAGGATGAAAGACAGGAACGAAGGAAGGATAAAAGGAGAGATAGAAGGATGGAGGAATAATACAAGCAAGGAAAGAAAGAAGGATATATGGAAGGATAGATAGAATGAAGGAAGGATAAAAGAAAGGAAGGAAATAAAGGATAGAAGGAGGGAAAGTAAGAAGGAGCTAGGGAAGGATGCAAAGAAATGCAGAAGGAACGAAGGAAGGATAGAAGGAAAGATAGAAGGATAAAAGGTTAAGGAAGGAGATAAAGAAGGACAGAAGAAAGCATAAAAGGAAAGAAGGGAGAAGAGAAGAGAATGAATGCAAGAGAAGGAATGATACAAGGGAGGAAAGAAAGGAGGATATAAGGAAAGAAAACAGGAAAGATAGAATGAAAGGAAGGAAGGAAGCAATAACTGCTGATGAAAGGAGAGAAGGAAGGAATGATGAAGGAGAAAAAGAAGGAAGGAAGGAAGAAAGAAAGAAAAAAAGGATTATAAGAGGAAAGGATAAAATGAAAGACTGAAGAAAGAAGAAATGTAAAAGGAAGGAAAGGAAGGACGGATGGAAGGAAGGATAAAAAAGGAAGGATAGAAGACAAGAAAGATGTAAGGAAGGAAAGAAGAAAAGAAGGATGGAAAGATAAAAATGAAGAAACAAAGGATTACAACGAAGGATAGAAGGAAGGATAGAAAGAATTAAAGAAGAATAGAAAAAAGGCTGGAAGGAAGAAAAGGATGAAGGATATAAGGAAGGAAAACAGGAAAGCCAGAAAGAAGGAAGGATAGAATGAAAGTATGGAGGGGAGGAAGGAAGCAAATAACTGCAGAAGAAATGAGAGAAGGATGGAATGAAAGAAGGATAGATAGAAGGGTAAAAGGAAGGAAGGAAAGGACAAAGGATAGATAGAGGGTAGGAAAGGAGTTAAAAAGGAAAGGAAGTGTAGAAGGCAGCACAGACGGAGTCGTTGAGTGTTTTTGTTGTAAACAGCAGCCGTCAGTTAAACTCAGTTCTTCAGTTGAACTGACTCAGTTTCCTGTTTTCTGCTCACATTCATCTATTTTTACCAAGTCAACACAACCATGTGACACCGGGGTCATGTGACCGGGCTCACCGCTCCTCTATTAAACATCACCGACTCGCAGAACCTGAGCAGGCTCATTATCTGATGTTCCCAACACTCTGACTGTCCCTGAACGCACCACACCAGTGTTTGAAGGTCACAGGCGCTCTTGTTCCTCCTCCTCCTCCTGCAGGCTGGCGGTGAAGAACGCCACACTCACCGTGTCCCTGCTGAAGATCGTGGACCGAAGCCACGCCCAGAAGCTGCAGCTCAAAGCCCTCGACATCGTGCTGTTCGGACCGCCGCCAGGTCAGCGACTCGCGTCTCTAGTCGTCATTTTAGCATCAGCGCAGGTAGACGACGAGCGGATGAACTGCTGTGGCTAGACGAGACATATTATTTAACTTAGTACATGTGTTTAGTGTATATTTACACGTTTAGGTGCAAATCCAAACACTCACTGGTCACTTTATTAGCTCCACCTCGCTAGTACCTGGTTGGACCCCTTTAGCCTTCAGAACCGCCTTAGTTCTTCGTGGCGTCGAGTCAACAAGCTGCTGGAAACATTTCTTACAGATTTTGGTCCATATTGACATGAAAGCATCACGCAGTTTGTCGGCTGCACATCCATGATGCTCATCTCCCGTCTCACCGCGTCCCAAAGCTGCTCTGTTGGAGATCTGGTGGCTGTGGAGGCCGTCGGAGTTCTGCTGGAAGTAGCATCAGAAGATGGTCCACTGTGGCCATAAAGGGATGGACGTGTTCAGCAGCAACACTCAGGGAGGCCGTGGAGTTTAAACGATGCTCAGTTGGTACTAAAGAGGCCAAAGTGTGCCGAGAAAACATCCTCCACACCGTCACACCAGCAGCAGCCTGAACCGTTGATACGAGGCAGCATGGACCCATGTTTTCATGCTGTTTCATTCTGACCATCTGAATGTTGCAGCAGAAACTGAGACCAAGCAGTGGTTCTCCAACCTTCTGTTGTCCAGTTTTGGTGAACTGTAGCCTCAGTTTATTGTTCTTAGTTATCATCTGACTCAAGGTTGGACGTGTTGCGTGTTCAGAGACGGTCTTCTGCATAGTTTGGTTGGTTACTTGAGTTACTGTTGGCTTTCTATCATCTTGAACCAGTCGTTCTCTTCTGACCTCATGTTTTCACTCACTGGATATTTTCTCTTTGTCAGACAGTTTTCTGTAAAATCTAGAGACGTTTGTGTGAGAAAGTAGACAAACAGTTCCTGAAACAGACCAGCCTGAGCCACTTGAATCACCTTTTCTTCCTCAATCTGATGCTCGGTTTGAACTTCAGCAGGTCGTCTTCCCCACGTCTACCTGCCTGAATGCACTGAGTTGCTGCCATGTGATTGGCTGATTAGATATTTAACGAGCAGTTGAACAGATGTACCTAATAAAGTGACTGGTGAGTGTGTACATATATAAATGTATATCTAGACACATTCCTGATCTGTCATTTGAGTGTAAATAATGCCTCTGAGGCTGTAGAAGGTAGAGTACAATTAAACTGCCGGTAGATATCTGCCCTCATATTTCACACACACACAAAAAAAGACCCAATAAACAGCCATTGCTCATCCAAACAACGGCAGACCCGACGCTGTACTTCCTGTGATCCACCTGCCAAGTCTGAGGTTGAACAGGTCTGAACAGTTGTCGAGACACTCGGATTCCTTCATTTATTTAGAGATAAAGGCAGAACATGGAAGTGAACATGTTTGTATAAGTAGTGTGTCTACATTATGTAAGCAGGGCGACAGAACCGCTTGAAGGACCTGGTTCTGGCCATGTCCATCCTCATGGCACTGGCCGGCTGCTGGTTCGCCTACGTCCAGACACGGAAGTCCAGAGACGACCTGGGGAAGCTGGTGAAGGACCTGGAGGGTCTGCAGAGGGCTGAGCAGAGTCTGCTGGACCTGCAGGAGAAGTAAGTAAAATTATACAGCAGAGACACAGAAGCGGATATTTACCGGCAGAACCTGTCAGGTACCAACAGAACCTGAACCTTACAGAGTGAACCTGTCAATTCTGTTGTCAGGTTTGATCGGTACGTTTCAGATCCAGTCAGTGCAATTAAACATAACTGGACCTGAACTGATGCACCGACAGAACCTCCTGAGAAGTACTGAGTCAAGGTTGGGTTCAGGTTCAGGTTCAGGTTCTGTCAGTACGTTTTAGATTCAGAACTAACTGGTCTGTGTCATGTTCAGTCAGCGTGTGTCAGGTTTGTGTTTGATCAGGTTCGGTCAATAAATGTTTAGACTGAGCCTGAACCGGAGTCACTGGACCTGAACCCGACATGTCAAGTTCGATGGGTATGAAAGTTTTAAAATCTGGTCTCGGGTTCACTCTGACTGGACCTGAACCTGACGTGTCCCGACTGAACTGGAAATCTGTTGGGTCCAGGTCCAGTCGGGTTCAGCCGGTTTGTGTTGGTATATTTATTGAACCAGCTGAACCTAAACCCAACCGGAGATCAAACCTTCTCACTGGACCAAGGCATATCAGATTCAGTCGGTGGGCGTCAGGTTGATGTTCAGTTGGTACCTGAAGCCTTATTAATTAATAATCGATTAATCAATAACACAAAATGAACTCAGTAGATCAATCTGTCTCTTGATACAGCTGCTTCGAATGTGACCGTGCGACATGACCTCCTGTGACCACAGTAATGTTGTCATACCGCGCTGAGGCATTAAACATCTGGAGGACTTTGTCATGGTGCCTGTTGCTAGCTAAACTCCCACAATGCTCTCTGCTTGCCAACACGAAGCTGCCTGTAGTCCGACGTACCTCGTCGGGCATCGAACAGTAAGAGGCTCCACCTGGTGGAACAACCAGGCACTGCAGCGGATCAACGGCACATTTCTCTGACACGTCTTCCACCTTATCGGTTAATGTATTTTGAATCGGTTCAATTATCGACTGCAATTCATTGATTCCCAGTAATCACTAACAACTCCATGCTTCAGCCTGCTTGTATGAGCGCGACCATTTCTGCTCTCAGAAACGCAGCAAACACACACTCGCTCGGTTTATTTCCTAATGTCATGTAATTAAAACTGAGTGAGCTGCAGCGGCCAGAAGGAAATAACTCATCTACTCTGTGTGTGTGTGTGTGTGTGTGTGTGTGTGTGTGTGTGTGTGTGTGTGTGTGTGTGTGTGTGTGTGTGGACGGCCTGTGCAGATGCCTTCTGTCTTAAGTCCTTATATGGGCACAGATTAGCCAGCAGCTCAAACACACACACACCTGCATGTACACACTGACATACAGCAGACAGCACGTACAGTATATACAACACACACACGGAGTCACGCTGTAACATGATAAATCACACACTGGGCCTGCAGTTTCCCCAAACAAATACTTGTACTTCACGTTATACTCACAGTACGGCTGCTGGTACTTTGGCAGCGATGGATTATTTTCATAATCAGTTCACGCTCTCTTTTACAAACTCATCAAAAACAAACCATTTGCACGAAACAGATCCTGTAAAAATAACAAAAACAAACAACTGCTGCAGTCCTCAGCAAAACCGTGAAGCCATTAGCAACTCATCGAATGCTTCATAATTGTTTGTGGGGTCGACTACGATATGTACAACATTTGAAGGCATGTTGTCTTTAAAAGAAAACCACCAAAATGACACAATTTATCAGCTAGAAACTGCACAAACATCAAGACTCACTGGATTTTTAGGTTTCTTAGGATCTTTGAACTAGTTCCATTAGGACAATTTTGCAAATCTAAGTTTTGTTATTATTATTATTTCTTTGAGATTCTGAAATTGCATCAACATCTGATTATTCTGCATGCCTTATTTTACAAACGATAATAAAAAAATCAACAAAAACAAAGTGTTTGTACCAGATTCTGGGATAATTAATTAAAAAATCCACACTCCTTAGTGCAACCCTGAAGCCGTCAGTGACTCAGCTGTGACCAACAGTCAGCAGACAATAATCCTGAGAGTGTTCAGGTGAACTGCAGGCAGTGTTTCCACAGAGCCGAGAGGAAAATCAAACAAACTGGATCAATAAAACAAATGCAGCGAACAGAGGAGCAAGTTGTTGGAAGATACATTCAGCACAGTGAAACATCCAAGAATGTTGATTCCATCGTTTTATAAAGACGTAAACTTTTTCATTCTTTTAAAAAAAAAAAATTAAAACTTGCGGCATTCTAACTGTGTCATACAGCACAGAGGATATTTTTGAGTTCTTCCTCCTTCATGGTTGTGATGTTTCCATAGAGGTGCAGGACTTTATGTTGCAGTGAGTAAAAATGTGACGGGAGGTTAAAAACACAGAGTCGGCGTTACCGCAGTTAATCGATTAGCTAAAAGATGGAGAAACTGTTTTGATGAAACGAACTTCAGAACAAAACTGAAGGTCACAAAATGGATAACAAATTCAGAGGTCGATAAAACAATACTCAGCAAACTCGTGGCTTCTTCTCCTGCCGCTGCTATAATCACTGCTTCTTTGTTTGAACTCGATGACGCGTTCAGGGGCGCTTGTTTAACCGACTGTTGTCTCCTGTCAGGCTGCAGCAGGCGCAGGAGGAGCAGCGCTGCGTTCAGGTGGAGAAGGTGAAGGTGGAGGAGGAGCTGAGGGGCGAGATCAACTCGGCCAAGCAGGAGGCTCAGCGGCTCCGCGAGCTCCGAGAGGGAACCGAGAACGAGAGGAGCCGGCAGAAATACGCCGAGGAGGAGCTGGAGCAGGTAGATCCGATTGATCAGCTCGCTGTCGATCGACCGACGGATCGATTAACCGTCTCTGTGTCCTCTGTCGCAGGTCCGCACGGCGCTGAGGAAGGCGGAGAGGGAGCTGGAGTCGAGGGCTCGCTGGGCGCCGCCGGAGGCTCTGCAGAAATGGCTGCAGCTGACGCATGAGATCGAAGTTCAGTACTACAACATCAAGAAGCAGAGCGCCGAGAGGCAGCTGCTGCAGGCCAGAGAGGGGGTGAGGGCGGCTCGTTGACCTCCACACTGCAACCAACAAGCTGCATGCCTTCTTGACAGCGTGCCAGTTAAAAATTTCACATGGTCACGTTTGTGTATGGGGCCTGCAAGGTGGATCAGTGGTTAGCACGTTGCCTCGCAGCAAGAAAGTCGCTGGTTCATGTCCTGGTGAGGACACCTGGGATCTTTCTGCATGGAGTCTCCATGTTCTCCCCGTGCAGCGTGGGTTCTCTCCGGGTTCTCCAGGTTCCTCCAACACAGTCCAAAAACATGTTGAGGTTAATTGGTGATTCTAAATTGTCCGTAGGTGTGAATGTGAGTGTGCTTGGTTGTCTGTCTCTAAGTGTAGCCCTGTGATAGACTGGTTACCTGTCCAGGGTGTCCCCTGCCTTCACCCTGAGTCAGCTGGGATAGACTCCAGCCCCCCATGACCCTACTGAGGATTAAGCGGTGTATAGATAATGGATGGATGGACACTTGTGTATGATGATGATTTGGCTGATTTGAAGCCCGTCCGGTCTTCGGCGCTACAATTAGTGGTTAAAAATCCTGCTTTTTTTTCTTCTTTATTGGCCCAGTTTCACCTTCCTAATCCATTTGTTTAATGTTCCACTGACGACGTGTCCATAGATAATTTTAAAAAACAAATTGAGGAGGGAGGTTGGTTGAAGCAGGAAGAGAAAAAGTATCACGATGGAAAATTAAATATCAACAGCGACCAGGATTTTGGCTTCTTACAGCTAAATCGTTTAGTTCCAGCTTGTGCAAATCTCACATCAGAGCGAATTATTTCACGCTTTTCCAACTAACTTGTAGTCGCACAGCTGCCTGAGTGGCTAACATTTACCGCAGCCCGCATGTGAGGCGTTTAGGGAACATCTGTAAATTGTAGTGTGAGGAGTTTAGCTTGAAACCGGTTTATAGTAGTGACGTCAGAGAAGGACTGCTGACTACAGGTATGTATTTTCAGATTAAAATATTTCATTAACATCAAGTCTGGAATCGCTATAAGGTGATTTAATTAGTATTTGTGTTGGGGGGCGACCAAATGGTGCGACCTGAGATACTGAGCAGCACCGCAGGGATTACACAGCATCATCTTCATTATTTATTGTAATTTTTAAGCCTAATTTCTCTGGTAGCAGCTTCACAGATGATGAATATTTGCTTGTTTGATGGTTTGTCAGACAAAACAAAGCATCTGAATACATTAACATGAACGCAAGTCGCTGTTTGGTGCATTTTGTTCCCTGAATAATTGATTATTAAGGAAAATAACTATTGATTATGAAAATGCGTACCCTCCCCTTTAGTTAGTTGCGGCTCTAGTAAACTGGGGGTTTTGGTGGCGTTTGGTGAGGTGAGGACACACAACGCTAACTCTGATGGTGACGGCGTTTCAGGCAGAGAAGATTAAGAAGAAGAGGAGCTCTCTGTTCGGGACGTTTCATGTGGCTCACAGCTCCTCGCTGGACGACGTCGACCACAAGATCCTCTCTGCAAAGTGAGTTACAGCCGTTATCTCATGAGGCCGAGGTCTGTGAGTGAAGTGCTACACCGGGTTAATCCGTCAACAACGCCGTCTTTCAGGCTGGGTTGTTCTAAAGCAGAGACCTGAGAGCAATCTGAACTCAGCAAAGTAGAAACAAGAGCACAGGGGTTTGAAAGGCATGTTTTCTTTTGAAAAAGTCTCCAAAATGACTCCAGTTATCAACTGGAAACTGGAAAAACAGACTGAATCATCAGACGTTCAACTTTCTGACGGTCCTTGAACTGCTCACCGGGTTGTTCCTTCAGGAAAATCAACCAAATCTGAGCAGAATCACTTGTTCTACACACTTCTTTAAAAAATTCTCTCTCGCGTTTGCACCAGATTCTGTTAAAAATCAGAGTGAAGTAACCAAAATTACCCCCAAAATGCAGCAAACTAACCCTCTGAATGTTAAAATTTGCATGCAGATGTTATATTTAAAAAAGAAAAGAAAAAAAAAAGAAAAATGACACCATTTAACAACCATAGCAACAGAGAGAGTTATCAGATTTCCAACGGTCCGTTAACTCACCATGAGGGCTAAACTAAATGAATCTAAGCCTTAAAATATTTTTTTACAATTGTCAAACATAAAGCTTTCGCTTTTGCGCACGCTGTTAAAATAAAAAAAATTCTGCACTTTTCTCTGCAACCATGAAGCCATGACTGACTCGTCTGCGACCAACAGTCATTTCACAACAAGTCTGAGATGTTTAGGCGTGACCTGCAGGCAGAGTTTCCACAGAGCAGAGACTGAGAGGAAAGTAAAACATATTGGATCAATAAAATAAACACAGCATGGCTCAGAAACGGTCAACAGAGGAGCATGCTGGTGGAAGATACATTCCACATGGTGAAACATCTTTCTAGAGCTGATGTGCAGAGTAGCAGGAAACATGCTGCGTTTGTGGAGGTTCTGAAAATTCAAATAGTTGAATAGCTATGGTATGTGGAGGCACTATTTTCTAGCAATAGTAACACCTGTGGGCACTTTTTAAAATCTTGATTTATGGCGTCCTAACTGTGTCGCACTGCACACAAGACATTTCAAAGTTCTCTTTCCTTCTAGTCATAGTTGTGCTGTTTCCGTAGAGGTGCAGGTCTTCATGCTGCAGTGAAAAATGAGCCCACAGTGAGTGACAATGTACCAGAAGTGAAACACTGCTTAGCGGATTAAGGGCAGCTCTGGGTCACCTGCCGGAGGTCGGCTCTCACCTGCACAGGTTAACGCCCCTCCCCCCTCAGACAGGCCCTGGCCGAGGTGACGGCGGCGCTGAGGGAGAAGCTCCACCGCTGGCAGCAGATCGAGTCTCTGAGCGGCTTCGGTCTGGTCAACAATCCGGGTCTGGGAGCGCTGGCCACCGCCCTCAACCTGGACCCGTCCTTCCTGGGCCTGCGACCTCCGACCCCTCAGCACCTGCTGCTCTCGGACGACCTCGACGACATGGACGAGGACATCCTGTCTCCTGGGACGCTGCAGTGTAAGTCCGTTGGAAACACATCGGCGGACCTCAGTGCACTCACACGACTCGCATATTAACATTTACCTGCGTTATGATCCCGCAGTAGCTCCTGCATCACTAACCGGAACGATCAGACTTCAGTCACCAAGGAGACGATCAGTTCTGCTGATGGAGACTCACATTTGGTCCCGTTTAATGACGAATCATGACTAAGAGATCGTTTAATTTTTAATCCATAAACAGGTGAAAGCTTTATTCCTCCTGAGTAGCCTGCAGCGCCCCCTGCTGCGTGGACACCGGAGTGCAGCCGCTTAACTACAAATACGAGAAATTACACGTTAAAAAGTGTTGTTTTGGAATTAATAAAAGCTTCTTCCAGCTGTTTTCATCACAGCTGCTATTAACTGGTAATTTAGTTCCATTTGGAGCAAAGTGAGCAAACTAGTTGTCGAGAAGTGAACTGTAAAGAAATATAATAAAGAAAATTGTAAACTGACACTCGTGAATTTCAATGGAGATAAAATACATGAATAAGTTTTTAATTTAATGTGTTTTTTTTTTTTTACTTTAAGCGAATAATGTGCAATACTTACATTAAATTAATTAGTTAAATTAGTTATGATTCAAGACACACTTAGAGAAACGAATGTAATATTTAGAATGTCCCTTTACTGACTGAATATAAAAGATGAATGTAAAAAAAGATTTTAAAAAATTACATCAAACAGAAACAAGTCATTCACAAGAAAATAGTTCAGCATATTATTTAAAAATATATTTTTTTAATATTTAGATTCAGTTATACCGTATACAGAAGTCCCTAAAAGACACAGAGTTTTTTGGGTTTTTTTCTATTTTAAGTTTTTTTTTAATTTTAGGGTTTGTTAAATAATTTATCTGATATTTATATTCATTTGTGCCATATATACAAGTAATTCTGCAAAACACACTTTATGAAATTAAAGAGAGAACAGGCTGTTTGAGTCAGATATTTATACTGATTTATGTCGTATATTGAGTCAGTTGAAGCTGATAATATAAATCTTTAAAAACGCCTTGTGAACGTACAGGTATATTTGCAGGAACGTTTTAAATACATTAACGACCTTCACATTCATTTAAACACTTTCTATACGTCTATTTCTTTCTTTCTATTTAAAGCGACATTTAGGAATAAATAAAGAAAATCGCTGCGTCCTTCTGCTTCCTACGGAGGCTCAGAAGGGACAAACTTCACGACAGAGTCACATGATTCTCAGCCGACTTTTAAATTAAAAACATCAAAAAACAAAGTGACCTCATCTGGTGGCTCCGCCTCCTCCTCTGATTGGCCGTCTTGTCTCAGCATCTCTCTCCTGATTGGCTCCCTCCAGACGCAGCGTGGCAGATGGACCGGCGAGTCAGCGACCTCTGGCCTCTGGGCGGCATCGCAGACACCCAGTCACCATGGAAACAATCGGGTTGGCCCCTCCCTCCTTGGCCTCTCTCCTCCTCTGTGATTGGTTCATACCTCTGTGCGACCTGACCAATCAGATCATGCCGTCCTGTGATTGACGAGCTACTTTAAATTCAGTCAGGGTTCCCACTCGACTCCCAAAGATTCAGGAAAAAGAAAAACGCGTCTTTAAAATCAAAGCGTTTACGAGACTGTCGTGAAAAGTTTTTATTGAGATCATTTAATTGCTCATCAACACATAACGGGGAATATATAGGGTTAATGTAAAAATAAATAAAATAAGTAAATACTGTAATATTTATATTCCAGTACGTCATATACAGAAGTATGTGTTTATCTTGTTTTTTATTAAAAAACTTAATGTCCAGATAAATATAAAAATCAACTATAAAAATATTTCTAAAGAAAAAAAATTCAAATACTTGTATAAAATATACAGAAATAATTCTGCAAGACAAGGACAATTTAATTAATTAATTAGATTAAATAAACGTGAATTCTTCTATGTTTAATTATTTGATGCAACAAATGGATTTACCTTATTTTTAAGTTGTGCATACCATTTGAATACAAAATAATTGAAATAAAATGATAAAATAAAATGATGTAATAAATTATTTAAAATGTCTCTGAAGAAAATAACAAAAAATGTACCAATGTATTATTACACGCAACAACCAAATATAGGTTTCACCCAAAAATCAGATGTATTATTCGTGTTACTTTATATCTATACGTGTGTTGTATTTTATTTATATGTTTCTGTTATTTATATTATTATTTATATTATATTAGAATTAAAAAACTGTTCTGTAAACATTTCAAGCACAAAAACATTTAAATAATTTAGCATTTGATGGATACAATTTTAATGTAATATATGGTTTTATAATATTCTTGAGGAAGAAAAATAAAATATTTATGTTTAAAAAACAAGTTACTTAAGATTATTTAAAAACTAAATATTTAAATAACGTTTAATGATATGTAGAGGTAATTCAGTGATCAAACTGAGCAAAGATTCGTCTTTAAGTATTTTTTGAAGCATTTCATTTTCATAATAAGATATTTGTTTAGTTCAGTTTCATTTTAATTTGCTGATTAAAGGGTTAATGTATAATTTCTGTTGCTTTTTACCGTAATATAGTAACGTAATAAAGTTGTTTTCAACGCTTTCATGAATGAATCAATAAATGATTGCAAATGTCAGTACGTTTGTTAGTGACAAGTAAGTAATTAGAAAAAATGGCATCGTGGGTAATAAAATACACGATACTGCTGAGCTGTTCTCTGTAGGTCAGAGAAAATGTGACTCCAAAAAATATTCCCATTGTGACGTCTCTGGAGCTCCGTACAAATCAGACAACAAATTCACCGAACATCAGGAAAAAAAACTAAAAAATAAAAGCGACTCATTAAACTGCCGTCGAAGTGGAAGAACCTTGTGTGACTTTATCCTGAAACAGAGGCATGAATCAACGTCCACACGAACATTTCTGACACGTCAGACTGAACACGGCGTTACTGAAAAACAAAAAGCTGAACTCTTACAATCTGGAACCATAAATAAACTGTAAAGTTAAAATTTGAACCTGCAGTGCTGGAGTTCAGCCACTTTTATGTTGAAGCCAGAGAAAATAATCTGCTTTAAAAAATAAAATACGTAAAAAAATCTGAGATAAAAAAGTTTAAGTTTGAAATGAAAAATAATGTTTATTTTACTTTGTATTCAATAATAAAGAGTTCCTTAATAGTAATTTAAATATAAAAAAAACATGTATTTTTCAAAACATTTAAATAACTATAAACTAATATAAATGAACAAATGTTAAAATAAATTAAAATCTTTGTGTTTTAAAAAAATATATATTTTACCTTTTTTTCCCATTATAGTTCCACCCTAAAGTGAAAGTATGTAAATAAAAATTGTATTTTCACTTTTTTTTTTATAATTTGCTCATTATAAAAAACTAGATATACAAAAATTGGTTTTGAAAAATTTTAAGCATTAAAAAAAATTCAAAATGTCTAAATACAAATAAACTGAAATAAATAAATATCAAAATTAATGAAAATTCTTTTTTTATAATTTATTCATTTTTGCATTCCCACTTTTCTTAAAGTTTTACTGATTTTTCCTTATTATTTTATGTATTTATTTCCAATAACTCCATGAAAATAAGATAAATAGTCAAATTAGATTTTTTTTCTACGTTGACATTGGAGGTTCTAATTTTAGAATTTTTGGGGTTTTATTTTCAGTTGTGACTGACATTCCTTTTTCTTTTGTTTTACTTTTAGTGCAAATTCGATTTATATTTAAATTAGATTATTTTTAAGCTATAATTGTGAAGTCAAAGTCAAATTTGAACTTTTATTTAATCATTTTGATTTGCTATGTTCAAATTGTAACTTTTACTTTATTATTTTTAATATTTTATAAATCGCAACAACTTTTCTTATTTAATCATTCGTTTACCGGCAGAAACAGGCCTGAAAAGAAAAAAAAAAAGTAAACATGATTATTAAATCTCAGTTGAGTGAAGACAGTCAGTCAACGCTGGCGAATGAAAGCGTTTTAGCTTCAGACTGAACGTGGCGGTCAGGTGTTCGTGTGGACGCTTCCTCACCTGTGCAGCTTTCTCCTCCTCTTCCTCCACCTTCCTCCACGTCTGGTCGGATGTTTTCTGGAAGATTTCAGTCTCGTCTTCACCTTTTCCACTCTGAACACCTGGAAAACAGCAATATCTTAACAGCAGCTCCTCCTTCTGCTCCCACTAACATCCACTTACTTGTTTGCAGCAGCTAAAAGCACCGAGTTTGTGGTTTGTTTTTTTCACCAAATACATTCTCTTATATAGTTAGAATTGATAATTTACTGCTATTATTATTACATATTTCAAACACAAAGCTAAACATATTGGAGTAGCAGCAGGTAAAAGTCAACAATGAGTGGCAAAAACAATACATTTATTGGATCACCGGCTTTAACAGCCAACTTCTGTCGCTACAGAAGCGACTAATAACTCGACCAAATCAACACTGAAACTCTAATTGAATGACAAACGTCTTGTAACTGATCTACTTTTGTGTAATCAACAAATAGCACCCAGTTTAAATCAATTAAAGTTAAGACATAACTTGATGGGTGGCGGTTCAGTCCATTAAAAATCAATCAGAGAAACACGTCGAACCAGTTCACGATCAGTTTGTTTTACAGATTGTATGAAGCCACGTAAAGTTTTACCTTCATACAATAAATACTTTCAGAATTACCGGCCACTGAAGTACATGACAATGGATTAAAATGCTTTTAATTGTACTTATTTTACCACAGAAGGAATCAGTTCTGTGATACATCCCATAATATGGATGCTCAAGTTGGTTATAGATGAACGTTGTCTGGACACCTGGATGGATGTAAAACTGATCTGGCTGCAGTGTTCAGCAGAACTCGGATGTGGTTTTTTGTGTCTATCTGCTGAACTGATGACGTTCTGAGGCTCAGAAATGATGGAAAAAGTCCATGACAGTGCTGAATCTGGACCTGTATGAACTTCAAGGGCCTGTAACTCTGAGAATATTCACAGTATGAAGGTTAATGATGTCAGTGGAGGGCTCCTGAAGTTAAGAACCACTAAGTAGTTAATGCAGAGATCGATGTGAAGAATCGTACGACAGGCTGCAAAACCACAAAAGATGAGATGAAGTCGAATGTATTCAAAGCAGGCAGAGAAAAGAAATTCATCGACGAGTGGCACTTTTTCAAAGACTTTTCAAAGTTTGGCTGCTGAAACTGAAATTGTGAAATCAAACTGCATTTTGCTTTTGTGCTCTCGAAGACGTGGCGCTTTGTCCTCTGAAGTTTTGTCTGAGGGCTGAACTACGAAGCTGTTAGTTGGATTTAAAGTCAGAGTTTTCAGTGTCACGAAGGTCGTTGGACCTGCTACGTCTCCATGGTAACTGATGCTGTGGAGCTAACCCGGAGTTTCTGATTTAAAATCGCCTTTAACCAAATCGTTTCCTGACGATTCTCTGAGTGATTCAGATTCTCAGCTGATGTTTTATCTGCAAATCTGTTGATCTGAACGTTGCTAAATCCAACAAATGAAGCCGTTTAGTTTCAGCATCACACACTGGATGCATCACGTTGCCATGGGAACCCGACATGCACTCAGCTCATGATGCAGAAATCGCATAAATATGTTTTTATGTTCGGTCCGGTTACATGCTGGTACTGCAGCTGGTAGAACACAGACTGTATTCTACTGGTAGTTATTACAGAGAACATTCAGTAACATTAATTTTGCTTTGATCTGGCCAAAAATGAAACTGGTTTCCTTCCTTATGGGACGGCGTCAGACCGAAATGCACTTCAATGCAACATCATGTTAGAAAAAAGCAGCTGCGTTGATCAGTAAAATAAATATGTTAACATACGATTAACCGTTTTGTTAGCAGCAGCAGCACTTCTTTTAAAAATGCCTTGTTCTAGATTAAAACAACCTGTTGACTGCACACGATTGTTTTGTGCAGAAGAAGAGTCACGTGACGAGTTTCTTTTTATGTGAACATAGTCTGAAGCAGAGAGCTGTAGTTAACTAATTAAACCACCTTAATGACACCTGATATCTCTGATGGGCTTTTAGTTGCTTTTTAACACAAACAAAGCCGACTGTCAAACCGGCCTCGTCGTTCAGCCCTCAGGTTTGGGTTTCATGCCGGTCTAAGGTGTAACTTCTGCCTCTCCGTCTCCTGCAGCTCAGAGTCTGATGCCCCTGCGACCGCGGATGGGTGACCCCGCTCTGGCCTTCAGCTCCCAGAGGTTGGTTGAGGGGCGGGGCTTGCCTCAGCAGGATGGGCGTGGCCCAGTCACATCGTCCCGCCCTCCCAGCGGCCGGCAGAATCGCAGTCGCTCGATTGGCCAGCTGGAGTTCCTCCCCGTGCCTCCCCCTCCCCCCCTCTCCTCCTCCCTGTCTCACCCCTCCCTCCCCGTCGGTCCTCCCCCGTCCTCTGATGGCGCCGCTGCTCGTTTTTCCGCTCTGCTCTTTCGTTCTTCCTACTTCCACACTTCAGAGGCTGCGTCTGGCCTCCCACCTGCAGGGGGCGCTGCAGGCAGCCGGAGGCAGCGCTGTCGCTCCGGCAGCTTCGGGTATCTTCTTCTGCATGACTTGTCTTCCAAACATACTGATGCACTAACAAGATAACAAAAAGGTCTTCGGTGTGGTCAGAGTTTACGAGATTTTCGAAACGTTTTGAATTTACAAGCAGCCAGCATTTGGAGTTTACGAATTTTTTTTTAATTTCAACTTCATGAGTTGTGTAAATGATATGAGCGGTTAGGATTTAGACTGCATGAGTTTTATTTTTCGTTCAGAGTTTTGAGTTTACAAGTGATCAGACTTTAAGAATTTTGCAAAACAGAATTGCTACGTTTTGCAATTTACAAGATTTTTCTACGTTACGCGAGTGGTCAGGACGTAGAGTTTACGAACTTTCAGAAAGTTTGAGATTTTGAGTGGTCACAATTTACGGATTTTGCAAATCAGAGTTTATCAACGGTCGGGATTTGTAGCTTATTTAAATTTCTGAGCGCTCACAATCTGACTTTACGAGTGTTTAGGATTCAGAGCTTTCGAACATTCAGAGTTTGAGTGGCCAGAATTTACGAAGTTTTCACCAAAAGTCCGGATTTGAGATTAACGAGTCGTTAGAATTTATACTTCATACGAGTGGATCGACTATGAATTTTACAAGTGTTCAGAGTTTTGAGTTTCCAAGTGGTCAGAATTGATCAACTTTGCAAAACAGAATTACAAAGTTTTTGTAGTTTACACGTGTTCAGAATTTAAATGTACGAACAGTCGGGATTTCGAGTTTAGGAGATTTACACGTGTTAAGAATTTAGACTTTGTGAGAATTTACAGTTTGCAAGTCTTAAGAATATAGAATGTAGAAATTCTACAACTCGCCAGGCCTCTAGACTTTAAGTTGCATGAATGAGCAGAATTTTAAGGAGTGGTCACGATTCATAAGTTACACAAAACACAGTTTATGAGTGGTCCGGATGTAGACAAGAACTTCGAATTAGAAAATGTTACTATTGTTTTGCATTTATAGTCTGCGATGGTCAGGATTCAGTTTGGGCAGGTTTTTTGATTGGTCAGAATTTACAACCTCCGAAGGGGATTTCAGGGCTACTAATAAAGTTTTTTCTCACTTGCAGTTTCCTGCAGAGCTCTCAAAGTCTCAACAGGAATATAGTCTTTAAGTTTGTGCATATCTTGTGCAAACAAAATGTTTAAAGCGTATTTCGGGACTTTGTGGCCTCCGTAGTTTACCGGGCTTTCTTCCTGCTTTGCTGCATTGCATCCTTCTGAACCTTTCCCCCATGAATGAGCATGTTCATTAATGATTACAAGACTCGGTCTGCCAACGAAAAAACATCCGTATTCTAGTAACACAGTTGTTGAACTGGAACAGCCTCTGTGGCCGAAGTAACGTCCCAACTCACGAGTTCTATTTGGGGAATGGCGGCGGGCTGTAAGTGTTTATGATTGATCCAAATGACTCGGCTCAGAGGTGGTGAACCTGCATCATAAGTATACGTATACATAAGTTACCCCCTCCTCTGTTTAAAGATGGCTGTTCCAGGTTAGCATTGATAGCTTCCAAACATCTGGTGCCACAACTTCGCATCACAACCGTTAACTCCGTTTGACGGCAGCATGAGACGAACGCAGACTGATTCATAAATGTATAAATATAACTTTCTCTCTTTCAGGGACATCATGAACCGCTCTGACTCTGACTCCGCCCTCCCGCTGTCTCACAGCGAATCACGAGGCCTGTACTACTCCAAGCCCCACCCCTTGTCTTCCAGGCTCCACCCCCTGCAGCCGGGCTCCGGGCTCATCGGAGGAGGCCTGGAGAAGAGCTCCAGCCTGGTGGAGCTGAGGGGAAGCTCCGCCGCCGTCCTTGCCGCCTCCTGCTCCACCCGCTCCCTCTGCATCACGTCGGATGCCACCGACAGACCGGCCGTCTTCTCGTCTTCCGCCTCGTCCAGCTCGTCGGGCAGCGCTCGGGGGACGGGGCTCCAGCCAGCAGCCAGGAGGAGCCCTGCAGAGGAGGACGGAGGCGAGGAGGCCGAGTCGACCAGCAGCCGGAGGAGAAACGCTTTCAATAGGATCTTCAAGAAGAAGCAGGGACGTCACTGAACGTCTTCGCTGCTGAATGAAACCTGCCTTCACCTCATGACCTCCATCTTCAGGGCTCAGCGTGCGACCAAAGATCTGTCAGGTGGACTAAACTCTTCACTGGTCACTGGTGCTCCTGACATTTAGCAGGTCCGTCAGGTTGATAAAATCACCTGGTTTCAGGTAAATCTGACATTTGAACACCTGATTTAGCTGTTTTCAAAGTAATTAAGCAGTTTACTAAAGCAGTGAGGGATCAGAAATGATAACAGTCACCTTTGCTCGCAATAAAACCAAAGAAGAGCAACTTCAGGTCTCAAGAAGCAAGTCTCAGATTATCCTGATGAAAAAGAGCAAAACATTTATCTGCACCTTTGTTCCTGTTTACAATCATTTACTGTTATAGTATACGTAATATATAATATCTAATAAGACCCAGATGACAATCACGGGTGCACCAGTGCAACCAACGTGAAAACTTAGTCTGATCCTGCTCATGTTCATCACAAAGATGCCGCTCACAGGGAACATCAGTTTTTCACGTTTCTGCTTTTATTCAACCTTTTTGTTTGACCTTTTCTTTGATCTGTTGAAGATCAGGTTTGGACTCACTGTGGCAAAAAGGATGACAAACACCAACGAAGAAGAAAAAGAGGAGAACTGAAGGAGGTTTTCTTCTTGGTCCTCTGAACTCCAAGCTGCTTCCAGCCTTTTTTTTTTTTTTCTTTCTTTTGCTCCTGTCACATTTTTCTCACTGTTTGCTCATTTTTCACTGCAGTCTGAAGCTCCATGGAGACGGAACAACACGAAGAAGGAAAAAGAACTCAGAAATGTCTTCTGTACTCTTTGACACACTTATGATGCCATAAAACATTTTTGAAAATAAATGTTTACATTCTTGGATTACTTATTTTACAGAAATTGAAGAAACCTGGAATCAACATGTGCAACGTTTCTCCATGTGCCCACAATACTAGAAAAAAAAGAAAACCCAGCAGCTCCACATGCTGTAGATATCGGCTTACATTATTCATTTGTCTTTATACTCGTCAGGTGAAGAGTGTTTTCGTCACATGACTTTTAGTCACAGCTGGATCACTCATGACTTCACAATAGTGCTGATGAGTGCAGAATTTTTTGTCTTTTACAGACTTCTGACAAATTTTAAACGAGACGTGCAGCATCAACAGATTTTTATGCGAAAATCTACATTTTAGGCTTAGTTTTCGTTAAGTTTCCCAATAAAACAGTACGTCACACACGAGTCGTTTAAGGACGCAAAGCTTTTACACTTTCTGGAGAATAAATGGTGCCATGTTGTTGTTTTTTAAATGTTTTTTTCTTAAAGTAATGCCTTTCAGACCCGCCGGCGGGTTTTGGAGTTCGGAGGGTTAAAAGTTGGAAACCTGCAGCAGCTCCATCAGTCTGACAGAGTGGTACTTTCACTTGCTTGTATTGTTGTACTTCTCCTACAGTAGAGCTCTACAAAGAAATACAGACTCTGAAGATGAATGAGGTGCAGTTCAGGTGACGAGCACGACAATCGTCTGTAGAACCCGTTTTCATTTTTATTACTTTCAGTGTGTGTGTCAGAGTGTTTTGATGCTGCGTGACGTCTGGTTATTTCGTCCCAAAGTCAGAGTGGAGAACATGTTTTCTGTTTGGTTTTGTTCACCTGCCGAGGAAACGTACAATTTTAAGAACAAGCAGCAATGGAGCAGCTGATGCTGGAGTTTAAATCAAGTTATTTACTCGGAGTAAATGTGTTTATTTAAAGAAGAGAGCAGCTGCTGCGGGAGGACGTCATTACCCAGACAGCTAAACATGGTCTTCTACCAGAAAGAGTCCTGTTTTTATTTATACATCTAAACTGAGCAATAAACAAGCTGTTTTCATTGATTCATGCCGTGTCTCTTCTTCTCTGATAGAGTTAAATAACAACTGCATAAACAAGATTTCTGTCAATATTTTTGAACCGGAGACGTCTGATTTTACAGACTTGCACCCTCAAGTAACTTTATTTGTGCTTTGAAATGATTAAAACGTGCCAATAAATCACTGACGCTGACGTTAATCACACGCTTGAATGAATAAATTATACTTGAATTATAAAAATGATACTCTCAAATCAGCAACGAGTGGTCTTAAATGTTTAAATTTATTCTCTGAAGCGACTTAATTGAGCTTCTCAAATAGTTTATTTGGACTCCAAAGTCACTTGTGTAAATTAGGTAATTTCTGGTTTTTAATTGGTCTTTGGAACAGAAAACCAACACAGATGTGGTCCTGCAAACTTTACAAAGTGTAATTTTGGGTTGCTTGCACTTTACTGGAGTATTTCCACTTTCTGCGATTCTCTACTTCATGACAAAAATTGTACTTTTTACTCAACACTACATTTATGTAATAACTTTAATTTAAAAATATACAAACTAAATGTAATAAACAATAAAATGATGATGTAATGTTGTTGGAAAGGCCTGCAGTGACGCCTTATTATGAAATTAATCATGAACATTGCTAATACTTACTGCTCAGTCGTAAATTAGTCCCACGCGAGAGGATCGATAAAGTTTCATCTTATCAGTTAATCGAATAATTGACTTTGACTCAGAACAAATCTGAGTCAAAGTGAAGCACAAAGTGTCAGTAAACGTCAGCGACTACTCTGGTGACTCACTCTGGAAGTACTGACTGCAGGCGGTGCGTTCACTGACCTGTCAGCTGCCTGGGAAATCTGCCAGGAAGAGGTTGACCTTAACCAGTAGGTGGCAGCAGAGAAGCAGCTGGTAAACAACAGCCAGCTGAAGAGGAGCAGCGTTCAGGAGCTTCATGCTGAATCTGTTGAAGGTCAGATTCAGCAGATTAAAGACAAATCAGGTTTATTTAAAACTCTGCAGGTGTTAGAAGAAAACAAGGAGACACACCAGGTGAGTCTCAGGTCAAGTTACCAAATCCAAGACTCAAATCAAAACCAACATTCTTTCAGATTATGTCACATCTGAAATCACACAGGTACGATCAGTTCTAATATTTGAGCACCGTGTTCAGAATTGCATCACCATTATAATTAAATGATTAATCTTTGGTTTGTGGAGTCATTTTAAGTCAAAGCTTTAAACATCTCACATGGTGAAAATAAAGTAAGAGCTGTTACATCTGTTACATCAACTAGCTGTTACCTAAATGCTGTTTACCACCACGACCAACCGACCGTCATCGATCTTTGTATAGCTCCGCCCCCTCACTGCTTCCAGGTGATTAATTCAGAATGAGCTGCAGCCCACCAGGTTTATTTACATCCACCAGCTGCCTCTGCTCACTCTGAAACGTCTCAACCACGCCCAAAACTCACCAGATGTTCTGCTGCTGGCTTCAAGAGTGAACACAAGAGTCTTCATGCACTGCCAGGATCTGTGGAGCTCAACACCAAGTTAATTACTTTTAGTAAAGGCATTTTATGAGATTTTTCACAAATCTGTCAACTAAATCGTTACCAAACAACTTCTTCACCAATATGTTTATAAAGGTGTAATAACATGCCTTAAAATGTTGAAGTTCAACTCTGGTGGGAAACCCTGAAAAACACCTGCTCAAGTTAGAGTACCGATAAATGATTGATGAAAAATCGATTTTACAATTTCTATGTGATTAATATTTTTTTTAAAAAACAATATTATCAGACCTGGTGAAACTCAAAGATGAACTTAAAACACTGTCTGAATCAGTTCAGTGTTTGTAAAAATGACATTTCTTCTAAACTGGTATCTTCACCCACTGACTGAGAAAACATGAAATCAGCTGTTGGTAAATGTCTGAACTAATCATTAACAAATGAAATATGTGACTTTTTCTTTTTTTTATGTCCATTATGTAGGATTTATGATCTGTTTTTCTTTTACACAGCTCTATGTGGGAAACCTGTTTAATCACAGATGCTACATGATTCAGTTTAAATGTTGTTTCTCAGGCTCCACATCATTAATTACAACAAAACCATGTTGATGTGATTATTTAACGGACTAAAATACATCAGTTCCCCCCGATGCCTGATAACCAACTCACTGGAAATACGGTGTGCAGGGACTCAGGATGACTTTGTGGACTTTAAACTCCACATCCTCCACCTTGATGACTGCA
>NW_007577846.1:210668-223057 GCF_000690725.1 Stegastes partitus | reverse complement strand
TGAACTTCAACATTTTAAGGCATGTTATTACACCTTTACAAACATATTGGTGAAGAAGTTGTTTGGTAACGATTTAGTTGGCAGATGTTGATATTTTTCCTTTACTATTTTGGTTTTGATGCTAATGTCCCCACAACAACTAGAAAATAACCAGTGTTAGCACCGGACATTCAGCGATGGTGCAAACTTTCATTTAAACCAGTAAACAAGGACTGGGTGGGTCGCTGTGGTTTCATGTCGCATGTTGTGCTTCAGGTCAACCTAAACTCTGTTAGCTTCTCTCCTGTTCTCTGTGCTCACACAACCTGCATTTTAATACAGCTAAACTCAGAATAAAGTTGTTTTATTTGCATATTTTTCTGTTTCTGTTGTCAGACAACAGAACAAGTATGAAATAGGGACTAAAGCTCAGCCCATTGGGATGATATGTTAACCATCAGTCACTTCCAAGCTGCAGCTAAGATACTGATTTCATGCAGCGTCATGCGACAAACTCACCGAACACGAGTTAAAAACAACTTGTGCTGAGATTTCACTGATATTTTCAGATAAAATGATTCTTGCAGAGAACGCAAGAAGCTCACGCACTCATTCAGGTTTGTATTTGCAGCCAGTAAGCTGTCAATGACAGACGCAGAGGGAGTCTTCTTCCTGAAGGAGGCGGAGACAGCAGCAGCTCGGCCCTGTTTAAAGCTACCTGCTCAGAACAGGACTTAAACCAGGAGTTCTACAGGAGAAATGAACCGTCTCTGCAGTGTTATGAGCTGAAACACTAAAAGACACAATCTGGAGACTTTGATTAATTTTGGTGAAAGCGGCACAATATCAGATCTGTAGAGTTTACATGAAGTTGTTGGAACTTGGGGCCGCAGCTTTGTTAAAAACTACATTTCCTATATTCTTTATTGCTCAAGCGGTCGGGTGAAACGTTTGACATCCGAGCAGAAAAGCTCCCCTGGGTTTTGTTTTTTTTTTTTAATTGACAGAAGCTGTGACGTTGCGTAACACGTTTCACATTTTCAGGAGCTTTCACTTCACCTTATAAGGTTTTCTCCGTCTCAACGCTGCGTCTTCCTGTCGGTTTCACTCCTCCCCTCCAACCACGTCCTGTGTTTCCGCTCAGAAGACAAACCGCCAACTCTGATCGGCCAGAAGTTGAAGTGAAATGCGCCTAAAACAGGCAGAGGAACGTTTTGCTGTTGGGATGTTCAGACCCTACGCTTTATTTTGCTTATTTCTCTATTAAAAAAAAAAAAAAAAAAAGGAAAAACTATTTCAGAATGCAACTGGAAGCTGAAGTCATGCATTCAAAATCTTATTTAGAAATCGGTCATTTTTGTCCCGACCTCAAGTTCACAGTGAATGTTGGTGTCAGAGTTTTTATTTATGCAACCATGAGCAGCGAAAAGTGTTTCAGGGGCAGAAGTGACGAAACACAAAAGGAGAAACGAAAGACGAAATTTTCTCTGCTCGAGTGACTCAACTTCCTCACCGAGCCGAGGAGGCATCCGTCAGGTTCCTCTTCATCGTCACATCAAAACACTCAGGGGGGTGGACATAATAACAGGAACACCCGCTGTGATAAGGGACAAGGCTGTGATGAGGCTTCTGTCTTGTTGTCTTGTTTGGTACAAACATGGTATGTTTACGTTACATTGAGAAAATATGAACAAATATCAGCTAAAAAAGCGAGGACAGTGTTGCTCTGTTGGTTTCTGCGACTGTCAACCAGGTTTTCAAACAGATTCATGTGTTGGTTTTAAGATGCTTCCATTTATCAGATTAGCAAAAACCATCTTATCACTGCACGTTTGGAAGATGCGTTATCTTTTTTTTTTTTTTTAATGACAGCGTTTATCAGAGCCAGAAACTGTAAACAAAGAAAAAAAGATCCCAACATTTTCAATGTTCTAACGGTCATTGAACTAATCGTGTACAGTGTGTTTCTGTGAAGAAAATTAACCAAATCTGAGCTTAAAATCCATTTATCCTACATGCCTCTTTTAAAAAATGCCAGGATTTAATTATTTACATTAACTGGATTCTGTAAAAAACTAAACTAAACTAAAATTTCTGCACCATTAAGACCGTAACTGACTCAGCTGTGACCAACAGTCATGTCACGAAAATGACACAATAGTCGACTGAACTGCAGGCAACGTTTACACCGAGCAGAAAGGAGACAAGGAGGGAAACAAAATAAAAATGAACAGTTAAATCGCTGCAGCGTGCAGAGCTACGATGAGTGTTTCATGTCAGCCGATGTCGACCATGTCTCATGCTGTCATGTGACTTAAATGTTCCCTCGCTAATGAAGCTCATCATCACAAAAAGTCATAAATTGAGGCGATAATCCGTTTTTTTATCGGTATCACTATTTCTGTCTCCTGACTCCCAAGAAAATAATTTAAATGCGCTACGTTGGCTTTAGTCACTCCGTGTTCTCAGCAATGTCCTGCCCACAGCGCCATCTGCTGGTTACACATCACAAGTAACCGACACTGAAAACTACTTTTCAGTGTCGGGGACAGACGAGCACATTATCCAACTGAAGCAGCTCCAGTGAATTAGCAGATGTTGCTGTAATAAACATCACAAACATGCCCAGTTTACCTGTTACACTGGAAATACCTGAATATTTCAGGTTCAGCTACGGTGCTAGGCCAAGGCTATCACTAAGAGGTTTGCTGTTCCTCTTAGCCTGCAGCTAGCGCTATCTGTAGTAACTGTGACATCTTTCTAAAGTCTGATTAACTTTAACACTCTGTTCTGACATGTCTCTCTAGGAAAAACACAAGCTGCAAAAACTAAACAGGAACCCCAGCCATCGCCACAAATCAGGACATTAGCTACTCCCACAGTGGCTAAGGCTACGCTAATGGTTAGCGGCTAAGTTAGGAGGCAGCCGCAGGTTAAGCCTGAAGCAATGTCTGGAAAAACAATTTTAAAAAATGACAATAAAAGTGAAACATCAGTTAAGGATCAAGGAAACAGAGAACAGCTGATGAACCTGCAGGAGACAAACTGATCAATCTCGATCAATCGATCTCACTCTGACATCATTGCTCCTTTTCCTGCAGTTCATATTCAGTTAGAGTAATCATTAGTAATGAGGTTTTCTAGTAATGAATGAATAATCTAAGATGTCTAATGTATATCAGTTCCAAATATCTCATATCAGTCTTTATTGATTACCAATAGTTGGGATCGATTTCGGCCCTGAAAAGAAATGAAAGTGAAAGAACAGCCAGAGTTATAAGAAAACAGAAGAACTGCTACTGTACATGTATTTTTAACTATAGTAATTACTGACCTAATGAATTCACTTGTTGGAAAGAAGCCTACTTCTGCTATCACAGGTGTGTATGTACAACAGTATTTGTCATCGGGCTCCTTGATTACCAATAATCGACATCAGCCCTGCAAAACAACCCACATCGGTCAATCAGTACTTCTTATTGCCAGAGATTATCACAGTGGAGCGAGCCTGGCAAACACTCCACTCACTGGAAGACTGAGGTCGAGACAAAACAACCAACTGAGAATACAAGGATTTTAAATTGGACGCACTTAGCCGACACATAACCAGATAACAGTTCTCTGGTGCAAGAAAAACTCTGCATATAAATACTCCTATGGACAAGAATAGTGAAAAACTGGAAAATATCAAATTTGACGAGTTTTATGATTCAGAATTTAGTGGCTTCAAAGAAATCACACTTTAAAACAACAGAAGCTGCAGCTTTAATTTCTTTGTGTCGGATTTCTAAAATATAAATACAAACGCATAAACCGTCTAAAAGAGAACAGAAAGTCTTACAAAATAAGAAGTTTTGAAACTATTCATCTGAAATTGTGAAACTTGTTAAAATAAAACTTTTGAAATCACATATACAGGAGCTTAAGTGGGGTCAAACAGCCTGAGCTGAAAGACGGCAGCAAAATAATTTGACAGTCAAAAAACAAAGTATATATTATGTATACAGTGCTTAACAGATTGATTAGACCACCTGTTTAATTTGTTAAGATCTGTGAGGAACTTCAAACTGAATTCACCTTTTTATACCCAGATTTGAGCCTCTGAGAAGTCAGAAATCAATCAAGTATAACATTCAAGCACTAAAACTAACTTTTCTGTTCAGGAATACGAGGATACAACTATAATTTAGATTTTTTTTAAAAAAAATGTATTGATCCCTTTGGTGGGGTACGTTAGGGAAATTAAGTAACATACATCTTAATCACAAAATAATAACGTGCTTTACTGTTTTATCTTTTTTTTTTTTGGTAAAACAGTAAATCTGCAAATGCATGGAAAACAATAATGATCATATTTTAGCATTAACAACATGATTTTAGTTAAAGAGCCTCTACATTCTGGTGTATGAACAATTACATTCATTTAGGGCAGCTGTGGCATAAACCTTCATGGGTGGTGGTCGAATAAATTTGTCTCGTAAAATACATGAGCAAATATTAATCCAACCAAAGGTCGGTTAAATCAGATTACTGGGCAGCAGGTGAACTAAATGTGTGCTTACAGGGTGTGAGTTGAACTGAAATTGGCTTTCATTGATCAGCATGCAGAACGAGCAGCAAACAAACAGAGAAATGATGAACATGTGACAGAACATGAGCTGCCCTCCCTCCCTCTCTCTCTGCTCCGACTCTGGTTCTATATTTAACCTGCAGGCCTGCGCTCGCTCCTTCACACGTACTCGACAGAAACGCCGAGCGACGCCCGACAGGATGGAGGTAAAACTCTTCAAACTCTTATTTCTGCTGCTGCTGCTCACTTTACATGTGTGCGTTTGGGTAAAAGTCAAACGGACGGAGGAGTAAACGGCTGCTGTTCGGTTTCTTTTCACGAGAAGACGAATTCATAAGCCTGCAGGTTAGATTTGGCGGAAAGCAGTGGGCTACGGAAACCAAAGTGCATCAGATTACATCGGCGCTGTCACTGTGGAGTTTGTGGTGTCGTCAGCTCATTTAGTCCTTGAATTATGGCTCTGTTTGTACACAGCTTAAACACTGCAGTTCCTGAACGGTTGATCAACTATCGTTCTCAAAAAACTTCCATTTAAAATGATTTCTGCTCAATACGTCACCTCCCCTTCTTGGCCGAGGCATTGGGAAAAACAGTGCAAACGTGTTGTGACGTTTTTAGATTGTACTGCAACTCTCCGATTGTTTGTTTCTTACTTCTCTAAGTGGAATTTTTGTGAGGATTCTCGCAACTCAACTAAACACTCGTGGCATCCCTCAGGGCTCAATCCTCAGCCCACGTGTTGTTGTCTATTTATTAGCTGCATCAGCATAATGAAAGCATGATGTCAATTTCTACGCAGACGACTACCACGTATTCTTTTGTGAACGTAAAACGGTTTTACAAAACTTGACTCCGACTCAGTTTCACTTTCAGTTACATTTAATAAAAGAAATGGAAGTAGGGCTGCACAAGTAATCAAATAAATGAAGTCACCTGGTTTGAGGTTAATCTGACATTGGAACACCTTATTTCACACTTTTCAAACTAAGCCTGAGCTGCAGTAACTGAGTGGCGACCAGAGGCTTCTCTGTGCACAGCTGGCTAGCTAACACCTTCTGCAGCAAACTGAACCTTTGGACGAAACAAGACATCGGTTACCTTGGACTTTGGGAAACACTGATTGACTTTTCCGTTACTATTTCCAGACATTTTATAAACCAAACATCAGTTAATTAACTACAGATTAATCAACAATCAATCTAAGCATTAGCAACATCTGCATGGTTTCAAACACTTCTAATGTTGGTTCCTGCATTTGTTTACATAAAAACATGAATAAATTTAAACTCAAAGACACAAACAAGTCATTTATAGTCTCCACATCTTTAAAAAAGAATCTGAATTGTTACCGTTGCAACTAGAGATTGTTTTCAGTGTCGAATAATCAGCTTTAGATGCATCAGTTTAACCTTAAGAGCTGAAAATTTAGCTGGATTGTGATTTTTTTTTTTCTAAAATACATGCTTGTTCCCTCGAGTCCATATAAATAGCTGCTGTTAACTCCGTTCAGTTACATCACACAGGTCAAGCAAACTCCACAGACGCTACAACAGGTAGAAATAATATGAATCGTTTATTGCTTTTACTGCGTCCAATTTGTGAAAAGTGCACAAATGACTTTAGGAACTTGAAGTTGAGTAGCTCCATTTTAGGTTAATCTGCCTCAAATCTTATTTATCATAAACTGAATATTTAAAATGTTTTTTAGCTTAATATATCAATTGTTTAATCCCTTCAAACCACTTGCAGTACATTTCTTCCCACATTGAAATTTCAGGTTATGTTTAAGGAACCATATCTCAGTATCTGTGAAAGATAAAAGCCTGACATTTTCAGGTGTATCTCATCATGTCAGTGCTTTAGAAACTTCAGTTTGTGACAAGTAGATCAAATAGTCTCTGATCACAGGAGAGTTAAAATATGAAAGAAAATTGAAGCTGTCAAGAAAAGTCAACTTGTGGTATTTTCTGAACCATATGTAGTTTAATAGAACAAGATTGCTTACAAAACATAAATAAAACATTTTCATTTAAGAGTCTGAGTTTCAAAATGGTTCTACACATAAAATACATTCAGGGCAGCAACTTTACTGTTTTTTTCTTATTCATTAATCAATCAATGTCAAGCAATAGTGAAAAATGGGAAGACGTTGAGTTCAATCTGAGATATCACTCAGAAAAGTGGCAAACAAACATGAGGAACCAAAATGAGCGTATTTGTGTCTATTTTGCATCGAAAATTAAACACTTGACGAGTCAGTAAATCGACTAATACGGTGCATCACTCCAGATTAAAGGCCCTGCGTGTTTACCCCAGAAAAATGAGTTAATAAGAAATTGAACTGTGTGACGTGTTATGTGTGTTTAATCAGCTCCTCTTTGTAATTTCAGCCACCTAGTTCAGTCTAATGCAGTCAAACTCATTTCGCACCTACACCTACTAGCTCAGTTTTGGATCTTCCAGTGACTGTATGGCAAAATATTTAGACACCAACAAGCAAAAATAAATACTTGCCAGCCTACGGAGCATCTACCAGTTTGGATTTTGATATCTTATAAGCGATTATTGTGTTTGAATAGGGGTGTTGTGAATTAAATGTCCCATTGCAACCTGATTTTTGGGATTATTCTGGATTAATTGATCAGTCGTTTGTTTTTTTAAAAAATGTCACAAAAAGGTGGAAAGTGTTGATCAGTGTTTCACATAGCCCAACATGACAAGTGTCTTGTTTTGTCCAGTGATATTTAGTTTGTTGTCAGAGAAAAGGAAAGAAACTAGAAAATATTCACATTTAAGAAGCTGCAATCAGAGAATTTTTTAATTAAAACAAAACAAACAAAAAAAAAATGAATCGATGATCAGGATAGGAGGTGATTTATGATTAGTTTATTGTTGCAGCGTTAAAACAAGAGAAGCATGATCACAAAGGCAAATTAAGAAGATGTTATAGTCTAAAGATTACGGTCAGTGTATGTTGATATTACAGTAATGCTTTGGATGTTTGAGCAAAACAAGTTTATTCACATCACATTTCAAATACAGTGTGCTTTAATATTTTTAGAAATGTTAAAATTGAAATTAGAAGCATAGAAAAGATTAAAAATGTAAATATGTAAAGTATAATATAGTTAGTCTGGATCTGTTTATATTTGAAAACTAAACTGTAAATAACAAGATTTCCAGATTAATTTAATATTATTTTTTATTATGTAATGATATTTTGATCTATAATCTATAAGCAGGTAAAACAATGTGGATGATCGCAAAAGAGTGAATTACTTTATTGCATATTAAAACCTGTCCATTAATCATGTTAATTACAGTGTAAATCCATCCGTTTTTGCTGCTACACCTGTCACACTGCATGGATTTGGTCTCGTTCTCCTTCAATAATCCAACTTGTGTGGTTGGTGTTGTACCGGACAGTGTGTCTGCTCTAAACATCCCACTGCAAGCTGAACCAGAGAGCTTTTGGTTCAGCTGTCCTGTCTGATAATGCCAGAGCCATTTAGTAAATTATCAAAACAAACAGATTTTAAAATAACTTCTGGATTGCAAAATAAGATCCTATTTCCCATGTCTTAGCATTTTTAAGACAAAGATTAAGGATTTCAGTGGCTTTTAAGGCTTTTAAGAATCCACAGCAGCCTTCTTTATCTGTTTCTTAAATTAGTGTGCTTTTGTTTGTTTGTTTGTTTTTTTTAACTCGTATGATTTGACCGTATTGCTGCATTATTTTAGCCGACAACTTTTCTCACTGGAGAAGAAATCTGGCTGGCAAAAGCAGCCTAACTAACTTTTTGGCTAGCTAGCAAACAGCAAAACTACCACAACAAAGAAATTAAAAAAAAAAAAAAAAAGACAGCTCATAGTTCCCTGTGACTAAACCTTGACAGTAATTTTTGTAATTTTATGGTCACACATTGTAAAATAATGAATGACGATTATTTTTTTAATGTGAACATTATATACAGTTTGCATAATGTACATGGTTAACAAAACAGTGCATATGCAGAAAGAGTGCCAGAAGAAATATGTTAATAAAATGGTAGAATACTGTGGCATTACATGAAAGACAACAATATTAATATAATTATATTTTTAGCTGGTTTACATACAGCAAAAATGTGTCACTATAGTGTCACATATTCTAAAAGAATATAACTACATAACGTACAACAAAACAGAGAAAGTGTTTTTAAAAAAAAATAAAATAAGAGTCACAGTTACAAAACGCTTTACCATAGTTCAATCTTTAATATATAAATCTTTTTTTCTTTTATAAACGGCAAATATCTGTAAATAATACTTTTTGCTGTTTTAAAAACACAAAACATTGTGTCAATTCATGTCAAATGTTGTAAAAGCTTGAAATACCATTTATACAAATGTAGATTTTTGATACAGCTTTGGCCTCTTTTAAAAACACAAACAAATAAAAATGTCAATGACTGTGTTTTTGTGTAGTTTTATTAATCACAGTTTTATGGTGTATTTGATGTATCTGCTGCTGCAAAGGATTGTGGGTCAGAGAAGCTTGCTGCTTTGCAAACTGCTGACTGGATGTAGTCAGACATCCTGGTATTTTTGGCATTTGACACATTATGTACTGGGACACGCTAAATCTTTTTCTGGCAGACGATAGAGAATGTGAAACACACCCAGGGTCAGCGTGAGGACCCGTCCTCACAAGATCTGAACCCCCAACAGTCCCCGCGTCGTCATCTGTGCATGCACACACACACACTCAGAAAGTGGAAGTGGTTTAACGGTTGGCGCTGTTTCTTCACCGCTTTCTACCTTCAGTTTGTAGGTCGGCTGTGGAAAGACTGACTGTGTGAGTTCATTATCTGCTGAATGTCAGCGATGTGAGGCCTTCAGCTGGATCAACCCCACGTCAACAGCTGTGTGTGTGTGTAGAGGTCAACATCTATCTCTGTGAGGACCAGTGTGCGTTATGGACCTTGTGAGGTCACTTTTGGGCAGCAGACCTTAAGAGGGTTCAGCTGTCGGATCCCACACGTCCTCACGTTTTGGATGGACAGTTTGGAAAGCTGGTGAGGGACAGATGGTCGCATTGTAGCAGACGGGGCAGTGCTGCTGTTAGTAGTGGAAGTAATATCAGTAATTTACTAAATCTGTTAGAACATTGCAGTGATTCCACCGACCTGATGGACACGGATGTGATGTTTGACTCAGTTAGTTGCACCCTCTGCCACACACTGATACCACCTGCTGGCTGAAGCTTCGTGTTCAGCATCGTTTCAGTAGAACGTGCACCAAAAAAATCAGCTGGTCCAAGCAGACTGCCAGCTTTTCTGTGGAAAAAAAATAAAATAAAATCCTGCAGCAAGGATGTCAGAAAAACATCTAAAACAACAGTGGAGTGGTGTCATTGTACTCTCAAATGTTCTAAAAGAACAAATTATTTGTAAAAACACAGATTTTCTGATGCTGGTGTTATTTACAGCTTTGGAATTGTTCAAAAAAAATTTTGGTGGTTCTTTTATATTGTTTTGCTTCTTATAGACCACAGTGCAGAGGTTTTATTATCTGACGGAAAATCTGTAAAGTTAAAGTAAATTGTTTGAAAAATTATAATTAAAACCTGTTTTTAAAAAGTTGTTTAATTTTTTCAATACAGTGAATGTGAAGTACACAGTAAAACCTATTCTTTAAAAAAAAAACAGCAAGAGTTCAGGAACAAAATAATAAAAACCAGTGAAATTCTGTAACATTCAAAAACAAAAAAGGCTGAAAATAATGGTAAATATCTGTAAAATAACATTTACATTTTTGACGTGGACTTTGTTGAGAGTTTTGGCCTGTTGTTTTTTGTTTGCTTGTTTGTTTGTTTGTTTTATTGTTTGGTTTTGGGGATTTTTACAGTCCAGTTTTTTTTACTACTTAAATCTGCAAAACAACAGAACATTTTTATGGTAGTTCTGATGGTGTTTTGTGTCTTTTGACTGTTTTAGGACTCCTGGTGATTATTTTGTGTCTCCTAGTCGTCATTTTGAGACCCTCTACTTTCACTTTGTGTTTCTCTGTTGTTGTTTTGTGTCTCATTGAGGTTGTTTGCGTGATTGCTTTCTCTTTGTAAGTGGTATTGTTACGTATTAGTCGCACATCGCTGGCAGTAGCCTTCCTCCACCTGACCCAGCCTTGTTGGTTTGTCTCGTCTCTCAGGAGGAGGCCCCGGCCCGACGCTCTGTGGCTGAGCTGGCAGGCAGATTCAAAGGCCCGGCGTCTCCACACAGCGCTGCTGGGAAAGAAGTGGTGGGTCAAATGTCTGATACACAACAACCAGTGCGTATGCTGCCCGCACCAGCACATAGACACGTCCTACAGCCACAGGGCAAAAACACAACCTGTCATCAAACAAGATCAGACAACAGTGAACGTTAATGTTGTGTCAGAATCGTATTTGTTTTCTGTTGTCGTTTTTTGTTGTCGTTCATCTTGTTTGTATGCCGCATCTTGACCAGGTCGTTATTGAAAATGAGAACCAGTTCTCAATTAGCCCACCCCTAAAATAAAGGTTAAATAAAATAGATTTCTGTCTCAGTTCTGCATCTGTGAGATCATTTTGCAATCTGTGGGCAAATGAAAAGAAGCATTACCTTTAATAGGCAACCAACATTTCCAAACAAGTTACTGAGTTTCTAAATGATCTCAGTTAAGGAGTTGTTTGTATGACGCACACAGTCTGACTTCAGTCTTCATGTTGTTGGTGTCCATGTTAGTGAGCGTCAGAGTTCATTAGTGCAACACATCAGCTTCATGGTGTTCTGGTTAAATTGCTGTTCTGTTGTTCAGCAGGAAAAGCCTGTCAGACGGCGACCGCCTCGGACCTTACAGCTGCCCAAACCACAAGGAGACGACCAGGAGGTGAGACAGACACACAAGGAGACAGCAGGATGAGTTTACACATGAAAACGAGAAAAGACGTGAAAAAATAACCATGAAGAGATGCAAAACAAACGCAATGAAACATAGAACGACATCAAGAAATTAGAATTAGAAGTTAAAACTACAAACAAAAGATCCATTCAAAACCTGGCCAGAGGTTGTTTTTTTTTAAATAGCCAAAAAGAAACAATAAAGAAGTAAGTAAAGACAGAAACAGCCACATAGATTTTTTTTTTTTTTTTTAAAAACAACACAAAAATGACAAAACAAAGACACAAAATATTGACCAAATAGAAATAAAAAAGACAAAGAGATGTAAGTGCTGTGAGATGACGTGTTGAGAATTCACGCCATATAAAGCGCTATGAAATGACTGTTGTTGTAAATATGCGCTATACAAATAAAATTGAATTGAATTGAATTGAATTAAATAAAGTTGAATTGAATAAAGTGACCAAAAAGAGACAAAAACAACCAAAGACACAAAAATGACAGTAAACACACAAACAAAGGCACTAAAGAGACCAAAATGACACAAAGATAACCAAAAAGCGACATAAAGAGACCAGAAACAGACATTTAAAAAAAGACCAGAAAGATTTAATAAGTTATTAAGAGAGAGTAAAAATGAACCAAAAAAAAAGACAAAAAAGACCATAAATGAGGCAAAAGGCAAACAAAATAATAACCAAAAAAAGAGACAAAATAGTTTACAAAGGACGACAAAACAGCAAAAAAGAAGTTAAAAAAAATACAAGAAATACTTATGAGACAAATAAATGACAAAATAGAAACAAAAACAGGCCAAAAAGAGACGCAAATGACAAACAAGAGACTAAAAGACCAAAATGACAGAAAACAATTACCACAAAAATAAATACATATAAAAAGGACCAGTAGTGAGGGAAAAATATCAAAATCTGGCAAC
>NW_007577846.1:206983-209428 GCF_000690725.1 Stegastes partitus | reverse complement strand
TGTGACCAAATAGAAATGAAAAGACGGCCGACAAGAGAGTTAAAAATGCCAAAAAGGCCCAAAATTGACCAACAAGAGACATATAGACTAAAAGACGACAAAAACTGACCAAAAAGAGACAAAACATTTTAACCAAACACAGACACAAAGGCCAAATAAATACAAAAGGCAGAAAAACAACAAAAATGACAATGAGAGACAAAAACACAAAACTAAACAAAATGAATAATGAAAGAAATGATGAAAAAAAACACATAGGACTCACAAACGAATGACAAAATACAAACAAAAACAGAAATGATTGCAAAGAGACAAAAAAAAAACTTAAGAGACAAACAAATGACAAAATAGAAACAAAAAGGCTAAGAGGAGTGAAAAATAATCAAGAGAGACAAAGTGGAGACAAAAACTGACCAAGAAATGTTTGTTTGTTTGTTTGTTTGTGTGTCAGCCTCCTACAGGTGTGACCTCTCCTCTACCTGCCAAAGCCAAGAGGAACTCTGCGCTGATTGAGAAGCTCCAGGTGAGTCCAGCCGCTCTCTCTGTTGTTGTTGTTGTTGTTGTTGTTGTTGTTGTTGTGACATGATGGTGACATCACTGTGACATCATAGTGACATCACTCTCTGTGCAGGCCAACCTCGCTCTCTCCCCCGCGGCTCCCTCCCCAAAGAGTCCTGGCTTCAGGCTGCTGCCTCCCACCTTCACCCCACCTGCCCCAGGCTCCGCCCCTGCTACCGCGGTAACCACCTTGGTGACCCCCACCAGCCCCGTCACTGTCGCTCCGGCAACCGAGGAGGAGGGCCCCGCCTCCTTTGAAGCCCCTCCCACGGCGGCGGAGGGAGCCATCCTGTCGAGCATCAACAAGGTCAGACAGATTTAAAGGGCCGGTACAACGTTTTACTCACGTGACGCTTCAGCGACCCCGAAATACCTGCAACGATGCATGTATGGACAGAGACAGCAAAATAACCACAAAGACACACAAAACAACCACAACCAGACACAAAATGGCGACAGGGTGACATAAAAGGATCAATGGTCTTGCAAAACAACCACAAAGAGACACAAAACGACCACAAAGAGCTGCAAAGTTACCACACAGAGACACCAGTCGACGACACTAACTAGACACTAAAACGCTGCTTTGCTTCCTGACGTTGATCAGTTTTTCAGTGATTAATTGCAGTGAACAATCAATATAACTATTGACCTGTCCGTCTCTGCTCCCATTGGTCCTTCTCCAGGGCAGAGCTCGCCTCTCCATCCGCCGCCGTCCTCCGTCCCGCCGCCACAGGAAGTCCAGTTGTGGAGACGACGCCGGTGGAGACGACGCCGGTGGTGAGGATGTCAGTGGAGACGTCGATGTTTCCACCTATGTAGTTGTCCCCACCGACATCCCCACTGATGTCTCCACCGACGTCTCCACCGACGTGGTCGTCTCCACTGATGTCTCTGCTGACATTGCCAGCGACACAACAGAGACACAACCACGCTCGAGTGAAGCGGAGGACAAAACAACGGCAGGACAGGAAGGTCCAACAGACGCCCCATCGCCTCCCGACGAACACCAAACCCACGAAGAAGACCAGCCAAAGAGCAGCGACAAAGTGAAGGTGAAGGAGGGAGAGAACGGAGAGGCCAGCTCTTCATCAGACCAGAAGGACGAGGAGAAAGAGAAGCAGGACTCAACCGAAGCAGAAACAAAGACAGACGACCATGAAGAACAACAGAGCGAGGTGAATCCCTTTCACTCACTTTGGTTTCATCAGTGAAAAAACAAAACTCAGCTCTGTGCTCTCTGTTGTCATGATGTCCAGTAACAAAACTCAACTTCACATAGAGAAACAAACACAGACACACAAAACCACCACAGAGACACAACACCCCTACAAAGAGACCCAAAACGATCTCAAACAGACACAAAACCTTCATAAAGAGATAGAAACCAACCACAGAGACACAACACTACCACAAATAGACACAACACCACTACAGAGACCCAAAACGATCTCAAAGAGGTGCAAAACCATTTGAAAGACACAAAACCGCTACAGAAATACACAATCATCATAAAGAGATGCTAAACAACCACAAAAAGACACAAGGCCACCAGAAAGAGATACAAGAAAACACAAATACACAAAATCATCACAAAGAAACACAAAACCACTACACATTATTGAATTACCATGCAAAACAAAACAACCACAATGACCACAAACAGATGCAAAATCACCTCAAAGAAACACAAAGAAACCACAGAAACCAAAAATCACCACAAAGAGAAGCAAAACAACCACAACAGACACAAAACAACCAGACAGAGACACAAAAAACCCCAAAGAAACATAAAACAACCACAGACACAAACCACCACGTTACCGTATTACCTGTAATGCAAAACAGCCACACAGAGACACAAACCACCACATTACCGTATTACCT
>NW_007577846.1:206327-206973 GCF_000690725.1 Stegastes partitus | reverse complement strand
TACCTGTAATGCAAAACAGCCACACAGAGACACCAAATGAAAACCAGTGATCAAATACAAGTAGTTGAGTAAAAACCACCACACGTTGGTCTGAAGTGAAGATGTCGGGTCCGTCAGCTAAATGTGCTGATATCTGAGTAATGTTTCGTCCACAGGAGGGGACGAGTTCAGCGCGGTGAGGATCGCGTGATTGGACAGCGGCAGCCATGATGAGCCCCTGGAGGGCAGGGAGGGAGACCCTGTGGCGGCGAGGCCCGACGGAAAAGGCCTCCGGACGCCGAGACAACGAAGGTTCAGCTGCAGCGCGTCACCGAGACGACGACGCAGCGACCGATAACCAATGTGAAGGTCCAGCTTCAACTCAGCTCCACGTCAAAGCTTCTAACCGTCCACTCAAAGCCTGCAGCGCACTGCAACTTCTACTTTTTTTTAACGACATAATGTGATGTTTTTGTTGTTGTTGACATGTTTTCTTGCTGTTTGGTGCCTTTTAAAATTGCGACAGATGATTTCTGATGTTCATTTAAAACCACAGAATGTAAAGTGTCAACAGATGCTTCTCTTGAAATAATATTCACAGCTCTGAGAGAGGAAATCTGAAGCCTTATTCCAAAGTTTGTTTGTATTAAAAACAATAAAAAATGTT
>NW_007577846.1:190883-204637 GCF_000690725.1 Stegastes partitus | reverse complement strand
ACATTCATTACAGTGAATTATCAATTTACGTATTGATCAGATGCAGTTTATTGTTCAGAGAACGTCTCCTTCAGTTTCAGCCCGTTTGAACCAAACTCCATTCTCCTGTTCACCGAAAGCATCGCAGAGCGTTTGATTCACCCAAATGACCTGGACTTAACCACAGCCGACCTTTAATTACTCAACCCAACACCAGAGAGCAGAGCCAGAGCTAAGAATCAGCAGCTTTGTCTGGAGTTTCTTAATCAGATCAGCAGCTCGTCCTGTCAGCAGTTAGATCAGAGCTTTTATTAGGTCCACCGAGGACGTAATGATTCAGCCTCTTCGTGAAAAACGAGACCAAAAAAGAACAGACGGAGGCAAAAACAAACACGACAAGGTGACAAAACGAACAGAAAGTGATGCAAAATGATGAAAAAGAGACAAAAAGCAAACACATAGGGATGCAAAATGTGCAGGATCACCAAGAAGAGACAGAAAATGAACACAAAGTGGTGCAAAATGGTATAAAAGTAACACAAAGAGATCCAAAATGATCACCAAGGTACAAATAAATCCATGAAGAGGCAAAAAAAACAACATATAGAGATAAAAATCAATGATAGAGACAAAAAAAAAATCACACCACAAACAGACAAAAAAGGTTCACAAGGACACAAAAAGCCCACATAAAAAAAAAAACTGAAAGTGAAAAAACAATAAAGCGTCACAAAAAATGAACAAAAAATGACCAGAAAGAGACTAAAAGTTTTCAAAGGCACAAAAAGAACACAAGGACACAAAAAACAGACACCAAAAAGATATAAAAGTGAACTAAAGAGACCAAAAAACAAACACAAAGAGACAAAAAATGAACACAGATATACACAATGACGTAAAATCAAAACAAACAGAAAGACAAAAAAACCCAATAACGAGACTAAAAACCAACAACTAGTTGTAAAAAGATACAGAACTGCTACAAAGAGACACAAATATTCACAAAGATACAAAACGACCACAAGGATACAAAAAACACACAAAAGATACAAAACCAAAGAGAAAGACACAAAAAACTCACAGAAAGCGACAAAGAACGACAACAAAGTGTAAAAATGAACACCAAAAGACAGAAAAGACAAAAAGGATCAAAAACCAAACACAAAGGGACAAAAAACAAACACAAAGACGTACAAAATGATGCAAAATTACCACAAAGTGACAAGAAATGAGCAAAAAGACATAAAAACAAACACAAAGAGACAAAAAAAAATGATGCAAAGAGACAAAAGTCAGGACAAAATGAACACAACAAGACAAAAAGACAACCAGGAGGCAAAAAACAAACGAGACAAAAAGACACAGATAATACAGAGACAGAAAAAAAAACAACACAGAGATGCACAACGACACAAACTACCGCAAAGAGACAACAAATGGACACAAAGACACAAAAACCATGACAGAGACAAAAAAAACCCAAACACAAAGACACACAAAATGACTTAAAATAATCACAGAGACTTAAAACAAAGACAAAATTTCCCCAAAATGACCACAGAGAGACACAATGACGACAAAGAGACACGATTAGATTCCTCAGTTCTTCTGCTTCCACGTGGAGCCGTGATGCAGACAGACGTCGGTCCAAAACAGAAAGTTCTGCTGTTTAAGGCTCATTTTCAGAACCGTGTTCTTGCAGTCAGACTGTTCAGTTTTATTGAGTTTCTACGTTGGCGTCTGCATTTTCCTTTTTTTTTAAATTCTCTAATTATTATCTAGTTCTTTAATTTCCAGGTGATGAATTCTGAATAACTTGATGTCTGAGTGACGCTGCACAGGAGCGTGATCAAATCAAGTCCCTTTGACAATAAAAACTGGGTCGTAGTTTCATTCTGTGCACAAACCAAACGTCAAAGTTAATCAGAGTATTTACATGTTTTTAGTTTTGGCTGCTTTTACAGAATTTAGTTAGTTTCAACTTTTCCATCTGTGATAAAGGCAGCCACATGGTTCAGGAGGAAACACTGAGTCAGAAATCTCCACTTCAGTCTCGTTTCTTTTCCATATTCTGAACGTTAAAACACAGACATCCTGTTCTGAACTCTATTTGCTGTTCATCTTTTTGAGGTCGTTTTCGTCCCAAAGTTGGGGAACAGGCCACCGGTCGGTTTCCTAGCGTGTCTCTGGCGGTGGCATCATGAGTTTAACTGGTTTAAATGGTTTAACTGGATCACTACCAACAGCTCTAAGCCCATTAGTGACCGTTATCGGTGGTGACAGCGGCTGCAGCGAACGCCACGAGATCACAGAAACTCAGACGATCAAACGTCAAAGGAAGGAAGTTTTAAAGCCCGACTTTGACCCCAACTGTGGCCTGTCAGTGTCGTCTACAGGGTTAGTCAGTAAATGTCCCGCTTCGATGCATCCCGTTTTATTCTGCAGGTTCAACAAGCGACAGTTCAGACTTTTTAAGACCTTTTCTACTTATTTTAATTCCTGCCTCACGATCAAACCGTCTAACGAAGTCAATGGAATCCAGCAGAGATGATGACGTGTGTTCATAGTGCTAACATCAGTCACAGTCGGTGGTTTTGGCTTCAAATGGGAGACTTGGTTGTTTTTCTTGTCCCACGATATAGTAAACTGGATGTTTTGTTTTTAATGTGACATTTACCAACACTGTATTGACCAAATGAGCGCCACATTCAAACTTCATCTGTGATTGTGTCATAACTGCTTTTTATTTTATCGTCTTCTAGTTCAGATTAGTCTTCTAGTCGTGTGTGGCTCTGTGAACCGTGCAGCGCTTTGGTTCAGTTCTTGTAGTTTTTAAATGTGCTTCATGAATACGTTTGACTTTGCGATGACAAACTGGAGCCCCACTAACGATAACATCTGATCGGCAGCAGCAATCGATTACAAATTGAACTTCTTTAAGGTTCGTATGTGAAGAGTCGAGGATTTTCCAGCCACATTTTATTTCTTGCTGCAAATCTTCTGCAGGACAGAAAACATACGTAAGACTGTTGGGTGCAGATGTCTGAGGGGAACCTCTCGGTCTGGAGCAGGTCGACCCAATGAGCTGGTTATATAACCATCCTGCTTCAGGGCCGGCCCGGCTCCCTCACCTGAACTCGGCAGCTCCTCCTCTGGCCCGCTGGCTCCTGGCAGCCCTGCAGCAGGGCGGCCTGATCTCATTAGGGAGTTATTTTAGGTGCTTTCTTGATTCTTCCTCTGTGACCTAAGAGGGTTAGAGAGTCCTGAGGGTTGCTCTGTGCCTGCAGAGTCGCTGCAGCCTGGATGTGGGCCGGCTCGAACTGAAGTCTGCTGGCCTCGCTTTGGATTTCCAGCCTTTTCGACTCTTTGGTCCGGTCCTGTAGAGGGTTCAAGAGCAGGACGGTCGACCCTCGCCTCGCTCCGGTCTTCCTCCTCCGTCTCTCCTCGAGGTTCTGGCCTCCTCCTCCTCGCTGCAGCCATGGGGAATCACGGCTCCAACCTGGACGAAATCCTGGCCGAGGACATGCACCACTGGTATAACATGTTCATGAGAGAGTCTCCGTCGGGCCTCATCACGCTGTTCGAGCTGAAGGCCATCCTGAACCTGAAGGGCATGAACGAGAACGCCAACAGCTACGTGGACCAGGTGTTCTTCACCTTCGACATGGACGGGGTGCGTTCAGAACACACACACACACACACACACTAGGTCGGAAACACTGGATCAGAACCGGGCTGAGGCTCCAAGTCAGAAAAAAACTCAAAAATTATGTTGATCTGGTCGTTTTTTATCTCACAGTGTGTCGACTCTGTAAGTATGAAAACCTTCTCATCTTCATGGAGTAAAAAGACAAATACAAAAATATTCTCAGCTTTATGTTGTAAAAGTACAAAAATATTCTCAGCTTCATGCGGTAAAAGTATTCTGAATGTATATATATGTATGCTCTCAGCTTCATGTAGTAAAAGTTGAAGTAAAGGTACAAAAATGTTCTCGTCCTCATGCAGGAAAAGTAGCAAAAAAAATTAATAAAAAATTTGCAGCTTTAATCCAGTAAAAGTACAAAAATATTCTTATCTTTGTGTAGAAAAAGAAAAATATTCTCATTTCTATGCAGTAAAAGTACAAATAGATAAACGTTAATGGCTTCAAGTGGTAAAAGAGCAAAAATATTCTCATCTTCATGCATTAAAAGTACAAACAGAAAAACATTTTTGGCTTCATTAAACGTACAAACAAATTCTCATGTTCATGTAGTAAAAGTACAAAAGTTCTGTCAGCCTCATGCCGCAAAAATAAAAATAATCTCAACTTCATTTAGTAAAAATACAAAAAGTTTCTCATCATGCAGTAACCGTACAAAAGTATTCTGTTTTTTGTCGTAGAAATACATAAATATTCTCATCTTTATGCAGTAAGAGAACAAAAGTATGCTGCTCTGCTTCATGTAGCTAAAGTTGCAGTAAAAGTACAAAAATATTCTCATCATTATGCAGCAAAAGCAGAAAAACAATCTCAGTTTCTTGTAGTAGAAATACATAAATATTCTCTTCTTAATGCAGTAAAAGTACAAAAAATTTCTCATCTTCATGCAGTAAAATTAAACAAAAGTGTGAATTTCTACTAATTCTGATAATCTGATAATATTTCTGATAAAACAAAGATTCTTTTCTCATTTTAACTTTAAACCTTTTCACATTGTTCCTGCACATTCTTCTACATTACCAGACAAACGTTATAAAAACACATTTTTTTCACTTCATCTCATCAACACGATGAAATATTATCGCTGCGTGGACGCTTTGGGCTGGAAGCTGACAGACTGTCCAGCTCTCGCCCTTCATTTGTTGTCACTGCTGTAAGTTTGCGTGGCTCCGTCTCTGTAAGGAAGCGAACTTCATTTATTTATAAGGCTCTCGATTGATTGGATTAAGCTGCAGGTGGCAGCTGCTTTCACTCACTGTTGGAAATCCCGTTTTACTTACTGCAACCTGGAATAACTTTATCCTTCAGGGCGAATCAGGTTTTCACTCTCATCTGACTTCACTTCCTGGTGCTCCCGGTTTGGCTGATTTGTCTTCTTTATCCTCCTGCTTTCATCACTTTACTCATTTGCATTTATTATATATATATTTTTATCACCAGTTTTTCCTATTTGCGTCTTTTCTCGGCCGTGTTGTGATTGAGTTTCCAAAAATGTTGTTTTACTTCTTTTGTATTTTTGCACGAAATGAGTTGAAATGACTGCTGTGAGTTGGGTCATGCAGCATTTCGACGACCAAAACAACACATAAACCATCTTAAATTGAAAAAATATTTCAACTTTCGGTGAACAAAAGACTAAATTCAACCCCCGCTGCTCCGTTTCTGTATAACCTCCAGGTTTCCTCATTCATGTCTGCAGTCAGAGCAGCTGACGAGCCAAAGACGTTTTAATTTGGCGAGTCATTAAGGAAGTCTAAGAGCTATAAAAGTCGACGTAATCGGACCTGGAGCTCTCTCAGAGTTCCTGGCTCGAGGAACCTTAATGACGTAAACCCCGATGCTGGACAAACAGGTTTTTCTGTTCAGGATCAACAGGAGGAACTTTTTTTGGATGATCTGCAGCTTTATTTATTGCAGAGTCGTCCGTTTAGGTGTTTCACAGCTTTTTGTTTTCCTTTGCTCCTGTTGCATTTTCAGTCACTGTTGGCTCATTTTTCTCTGCGACGTAAAGTCCTGCAGCTCGATGGAAACAGAACAACCGCGACCAGAAGGAGAAAGAAGTCAAACATGTTTTCTGTGCAGCCTGATACGGTCATAATCCCATAAATCAATAAAAGCTGCACGTGATGATTATTTGGTTCGATATTTCGCCGGATGCATCGTCCAACTTACTGTTTTTGAGCCGTGCTGCTTTTATTTTATTGATCCAGTTTGTTTTGTTTTCCTCTTGTTGTTTAATCTCTGTAGTTAGAATGCCATAAATCATAAAACTTACATTTCTCTAAATATTCACTTCACAAAAACTAAAAAAAAACATCCACAGGGGAAGCCGATGCTCGTAAACTGTTGGTACTTCAGATATTTAACTATGTACAGTCTCTACAAACTGGAAGACGTTTCACGGTGCTGGATGGATCTTCCAGCTCCTCTTCTTTAACCCATGCTGCAGCCGCTTTACTGGCCGTTTGCATTAAGCTCTACTATTTAAATGAAGGGATTCTGATGATGATTTGGTTGATACGTCTGACAGAACTGGCGACATTTTGATGTTCAGACGGTTAAATGATTAGATTAAAGCTGATAAAGTGGCATCAGAGTTTCCAACAAGGATGAAAATCACTTTCATGGTGATTGTTGCTCCAGTTAATCCAACGTTTGTGCCACGTGTTGGTAGAAGATCAGTGAAAATTCAGATTTTAGTCCGATTTACCTCAAACAAATTCAAAGAAGGTAAAAGTCTTGATGGACACCTTTACAGGAAACAATGTGCTCATGTTTTGCTCTTTAAATGCAAAAGTTTTGCCTTACTTCCTGTGTGTATGGACTGTGCATCTGTGCATACGTGTGTGTTTATTCATTATTAGATTTGGCTTGTTTTCTATCTCATCACACGTTTGAGATTCTTACAAACTGATGGACGCTAACGTCAGTCTCTGAGCTATCTTCTCTCATCTGATGCGTCTTTTCCTATTTTGTTCCTCGATACTCAAACATAAAGTACCGCTACTTGATAAGTTCCTTCAAAATTAAACTGTGCAGGTATTTATAGATCAGCGTCCGGTCGCATTGTCGGAAAACATCCTAGAACTTAGCTGAAAAATACAAGACCTGTAATATAAAGATAAAAAAACAATAACTGTGACGTCCTCTGTCCGGGTTTATGCAGCAAGATGTGAATTAAAGTCCGACTATGAGGATAAAAGTCAAACGTTCTGGTATGTTTGGGGTTTCTGCAGGTTTGTCAAATTGAAGACTTTATAAACATCTACTGAGGGAAAAACGTCAACGAAAACCAGCAGAGAGGAATTTTTTATCATTGTTTCAATAGAAGATCTTTCTACAATTCAAGCGTTTTGTCGATCGTACAAATACAAATGTGTAAACTTGTTTTCTTGTCTCACATCGAATCAAGTTTTAAAAATACCGATAATGAGAGCAGCAACAAAAACAGAATAACATGAATACAGATATGAATACTGAAACTGAAAGAGGAGCAAGATAACAACTGATAAGACCGATGTGTAAAACACATGTGCATCTTTACTTTGTTTTAAATTGTCAGTTAATATTTGGGGATACTTGGATATTTACAACTTGGGCTTTAACATTTTAATGGGAAACTTAAAAAAAAAACAACGTTTTTAAAGGTTGCAAATTACTGTCATGAGAGTTGTTATGGACGACGAATGTAGTTAATAAAAAGATTCATCCTAAGTAAATTTAAACTAATTAAAACATCATTAATTGCGGCTGTGTTAATGAGCACCTGATAAAAACGCTAATAATTTGTTTTTCTTTTTTTGTTGCATCTTATTTTCTTTGAACAGAACCTCACTGTAAAAAAACAACAGTGAAACTCGCGCTGATATTGACTTTATGATCTGATTTTCTCTGTTTGAAGCTTGAACCACGACGACTTGTGATCTGAGTCTGAGTTTTATATGAAGTCAGAAAAACGTCCAACTGTGTTTGAAGCTAAAAATCACATTTGTGCTTTATTATTCTGAATTAATGCAACTAAACGCACAACTTTAATGCAGAAATCCTGATGTGACATCAACAGACATTTGAACCATCTGAAGCTCAAAACCCACCAAGGCGTGTGATCTTTATGGTACTTTATCCAAAACATTTCATCTGTTTTTAAAGAAATGGTAAAAATACACCATTTTCTCAAACCAGATCCTGCAAAAAATAAAAATAAAAAACTAGAAATGTGGTGCTCCACGGTGTAAATGAGAAACCAAAACTATCTCTGCAGTAAAAACGGTGACGTACGAAAACTCTGGGAACGTTTAGGTGGAGTTGGTTAAAGTGCAGAATAAAACTGTCTGTCGTGTTGATCGGTACACTTCAGAGATATTAAATACGACCTTGTTTATTGCTGTAGTTTGAAGTCTTATTTAACCCTCGGAACCCCAAAACCTTTGCATGAAAACAAAATCATCAAGATGACAATTTATCAGAGAATTAAACTGTAAAATGATTTTAAAAATTGTTGGATTTTCAATTTTTCGACGTGCCATCAGTACGTTTAACCAAATCGAAGCTTAAAAACTGTGATATTTCATGAAAACCACTTTATTCTACTTCTCTTTTTGAAAATAAAATTGCCCAAAATAAACCACTTGCATCAGATTCTGGGAACAAAATCAAAATAAACCTGCTTTTTCTCGACAAAACCGTGAAGCCACGTCTGACTTTTCAACTGAACTGCAGGCAGTGTGTCGGGAGGAGACGACAAAAACAGTAAAAAATCAAACAAACTAGATCTATAAGTAAACGCAGCACGGCTCAAAGACAGCGACCAGAGGAGCCAGCTGTTGGACGATACATCCAGCACGGTGAAACATTTCTACAGCTGATGAGCAGAGTAGCGAGAAAAAAGTCACTAGTGTAAATAGTAAACAAATTATATAACATGTGGAGCCACGATTTGTTTTGGGAGTTTGTTTTATTTGTAAAATTAATAAGTTAATTAGTAAATCTTCTTCTTTTTTCTATTTTCATTAAATGATTTAAACTGCATCATGCTGCACAGAAGACACTCCAGAGCTCTCTCTCCTTCCAGTCTTGGTTGTTCTGTTTCCATTGAGGACTTTATGTTCCAGTGAAAAATGAGTGAAAACGCTGCTGGAGCTGGAAGATACATCCAGCACGGTGAAACATCTCTACAGCTGACGTGTGGAGCAGAGTGAAAAAGTCTGAAATAGTAAAAATTCTTTTTATGATTGAGTTCTAGTCGTGGTTCTTCAGTTTCCATCGAGGTGCAGGACTTTATATTGGAGAGAAAAATGAGCCACAGTGAGCACAAATGTAAAAACAACAACCGAGTTCAGAGGGTTTCGAGGTGAAACCAGAAGTCTTGTTGTCATATTTAACAGCAGTTAGTGAAAATATCCAAGTTTAGGTTATATAAAATAAAAAACAAACGAGGCTGTTGCTGTGGAACCTTCAGCAGCAGGACTTCCCTCCGTCTAATTGGTTTACGGCGTCAGCATGAGGAGCTGTGATCCTGGCGGCCGGCCGGCTAAGTGGATTCAGACGGTGCAGCCATGAAGCTCAGCGAGGACGTTCTGGGAGCTCAGGACATCTACTGACGGTTAAAGACGCATGTGGTCGTCTCTTTAAACCAGCGGCGCCTCTTTTAAATAACAACATTTCTAAATGATAAATACTTCTTCCCTCTGTTTCTCCGTAAACTAACAATCAGTCGTGTTTCTGGTGTTTAGAAACTGGAACATTTTGTGGAAGAAGAAAATGGAAATGAACTGAAACTTCGATTAATTGTTAAAATCCAACTTGATATTGTCAAATTTTATTTCATCTTGTTTTTAGTAGTTTTTTTCCCTCTCATTTAATATCATAATAAAAACTTTTACTTTGAAAACCAGATTTTTCCCTATTTATATTTATTTTCTGTTGTTTTACTTCATGCTACTTTTTTAAGAATGTAATTAGTTTTTCATCCACAGGCCCACGTTTTCATTTTTATTTCAATCAGTCAGTGCTTTGTCTTTTGGTTTAATTGAGTCACTAATTAATTTTATAACTATTCATTTATTTATTTTTCTCAAAAGCTGATAAGAAAAAATGACTTGATTTTTTCCCCATAAAGCCACTTTTTAATATATTTTTCATTTCATAGGGTCACTTTTTTTTTTCAAAATGCTTCATTTCCATTTTGTTCTATGTCAGAAAGTCACTTATTTATTTATTTTAAACAAAAGAGGTCACTTTTTTATTGAAAGTTCTGCTTTTATGTCACTTTAGTTTTTGGTAAATGGACTGCACTTAAATAGTGCTTTTATCCAAAGTGCTTCACAGTGTTTCTCATTCACACACATTCATAAATCAGTGGTGACAGAGCTGCCATGCAAGCTGCTGCCTGCCACTGGGAGCAACTTTGGGTTCAGCGTCTTGCCCAACGACACTTCCACTGTGGAGGGAATCGAACTACCAACCATGCGATTAGAGGACAACCCGCTCTAGCACCTGAGACACAGCCGCCCGCCATTTTTCTCTTAACGTCACTTTTTCATTATTTTAATCGAGGTTTCACTTTTTTATTTTACGATATTTCTTGGTAACAGCACTTTAGATATTTTTTTAAATTTTTTTTTTTTCTTTTTTTTTTTTACCTCATGAAGTCTACTCTTTAGGTCACTTTTTATTTTCTATTATTTTTAATATTTGACTCTTTTTTTGGTCATTTTTTAATGTAATTTCATTTCATTACGTCACTTCTTTATTTCCCTCACTCTTAAGGTCACTTTTACATTTTTATTTATTTCTTGTTAATATTTTTATATTTCCAGTCGTCACTTTCTGATTTATTCTTTCATGTCACGTCATTTTATTTCACGCCAGTTTTTTATTTATTTTTTAATGCCATGATTTTATTTCAGGAAGTCGCTTATTAAACATTTCATGAACTGTTTTCATAACATCACTTTTAAAAATGTTTTTATTCAATTCAATTTCACGGTCCTGTTCAATCATATTTCATTTATTTAGTTATTTTCTGAATTTATTCTGTCACTTCAAAATCACATCAAAGGCTTGTTGGCGCATATTAAAAACAACTTATTTTATTAAAAACTTATAAATTTAAATTTAAAATAATGTGTTTAAAAATAGTTGAACACTGTTTGGCTTCACAAACTAGAACTTTGACCGAATAAATCTAAACGACACTGACTTTTTATTGTTGGTTTCAATGTTTCATGCATTATTTGTGGAATTTTGATGCTGAGCTTTAATTTAGGGAAACAAACGTTAGAAGTAAGGTGTGAATTTGAGATGATTTGGAGGGTTCGTGCACCCTGGTGACGTTTTAACGCCTGGTTTCTGTCTGCAGGACGGCTACATCGACTTTGTGGAGTACATCGCAGCCATCAGCCTGATGCTGAAAGGAGAAATCAACCAGAAACTAAAATGGTATTTCAAACTGTTCGACCAGGACGGCAACGGAAAGATTGACAAGGAGGAGCTGGAGACCATCTTCTCGGTAAATGACACACAACATCATCACAGGTGCAGACAAAATGTTGTCAGGGAGGATCGACGATCAACGAATTTAAGATTTCAGTCATTAGTTGATCAACCAACGACTATGAAAAGAAACATCCGGTAATGAAAACAACCAAATGTGGACAATTTGTAAAACCAAACAACAAAAACAATGTGAAGCCCAGAAGAATGTAAAAGTTATTTGTGTTTTAATTGAAGCTTCAACAATAATTGATGAGTTGACAGCTATTTAATTAATGGACGACTACTTGGATAACTGTAATTCTCTTAGTTTGACATTCCAGCGTCTTAAACGTGAATATTTCCTGTTTTCTTTCCTCCTCTGAGACAGTAAACTACATATCTTTAGGTTGTGGACAAAACAAGATATTTTTGCAACCACTAATGAACATTTTTCACCATTTTCTGACATGTTATAAACCAAACAGCAAATCGATTCATTCAGAAAACAACAACAATGAAAATAAAAGTAAGTTGCAGCCTGAGTTTTAATGTGAAGGAGCTGCAACCCTCCCAAACCTCCAAACCGGGGTTATATTGAAAAATTTGCCAAAATGACACCATTTACCAGCCAAACACTGTAAAAACAAGAACAGTTGGACTTTTCAACTTTCCGACGGTCCCTGAACTACTCATCAGTGACATGTTGTCAGAAAACTCAATCTAAACTTCTAAACTTCTAAATGTCAAAAATCACAAAAAATAAACCGTTTGCCCTCAACAAATTCTGTAAAATACAAAAAATTCAGAGCTCTGTAGCACAACTGACAAGCTGTGACTGATACTCCTGCGACCAACAGTCACGCAGCAATAAATAAAATTAAAAGTAAATGAACCCGGCGTGACCGTACAGAGGAGCAGGTTGTTGGATGATACGTTCAGCGCGGTGAAACATCTCTCTGCAGCTTTTTATGATTCATGGCGTCGTAGCTGCACAGAATATGCGTCTGAGTTCTCTCTCCTGCTTCCCGGTTGCTTTATATCGTAATGAACAATGAGCAAACAGCGAGAAAATAAAAGCTACGTGGCCACAGACTGCTCAGAGTTTTAAGCGCACGTTTGAAATCTTGCAGCTAAAAGTTGAATTTGCTCCTTTTCTGTTTTTTTCTTCATGTCTCAGATTGTTGTGATCTTTTGTTTGATTTTACTTAAAGTCTCCTCAGACTTGTCCAGTTTATTCAGCCGGTTGTTCCTCCTGCGAGAACTGAGCTCGGAAAACTGTCAGACCTCATCAGGCTTGGACAACTTAGGTCGACCTCAGAGGCCAAGGAGAGGCGGAAAGTCGGCCGCTTTGTCTATTTTTAATTCCCGTCTTAAAGGAAATTTAAAAATCGTAATGTGTGCAAACCTAATAGTGGAATTAATGACTGAGTGTCTTCACCATGTTGGATTTACAATTTGTACACTTTTATTCATTCATTCTGGGGTTTTTTTTGGTTATGTATTCAGAGGAAATGTCTGAAAACTGAATGCGAGCTTCCTCTTGCAGGTATTTTATAGCTTTAAAGATTGGGAATCGAGAGTCTGCCGAAGGTCTGAGTTGATTTTCATCACTGAGCAGCGAACAGGCAGCGAGCTGACCCGCAGTCTGCAGCCCCGACTGAAAACTGGGCTGGATTAGCTCTGAAATTAGACGAGTGTTAATCTGCTGAATGAGCTCAATCTATCAGCCGACAGGAAGCCGCTGGAAGTGGGACGAGTGACTCCGACCCAATTAGTTGAGAAATCAAAGCGTCCTGAGTGACGACTTCAGAGAGACGAGGCTGCTGTGGAGCCTCGAGAAAGGTCAAACAACGATCTGAGCTCACGATTCAGCGTTGAAAAGACTCCTACACTTTGTCTGACCTGCAGAAACACATTTATTTGCTGTGTGTCAGTGTTGGGTTTTCATCTGGAAAAGGCTTTGCCTCATTCAGCCACCGTCCTGATGAAGGCCTAGCACCAGAACGTCACAAATAAATGGACTTTACAAGTCAGACAGTGTGCAGGAAGGTCTCTGTCTCCTCTTCCACACGTGAAATCGACGGGCAACGTTGGTCAAAACATTAAAAAGAAAACGGAAAGACGAAAAAATCAATTGGAAATCAAAATGAGGAGTTGATTCTGTGAAAAGGCAAAATGTGAATGTAAAGATTGATAAAGTCTTGCTGGAAAAGGAAAACCTTCTAAACTCTGCAGCTGCAGGTGATACAGAAACAGAGCAACGACAAAAAAATCTGACTGTTGCCGTCGAATTGCTGCACGACTCGACTCACACATTTCTACTTTACACACAGCGTTTAGGCTGCTGTTGAGCAAAATACAGAAGAATTAAAAAAAAAAAAAATCAGACCTTGTTTGTTGCCGTAGTTTGTGTGTCGAACTTTAAGGCTTTAAATCCTGAAATGCCAAATATTTACAGGCTACTTATTTAACATAAGATGACCAAAATGACATCATTTATCTGAGAATGAAACTGTAAAAATACAAAACAATAGTCAGATTTAAAATTTGTCAACAGTCCCAATCATACACAACATGCCATCGGTAAGTTTAA
>NW_007577846.1:188056-189263 GCF_000690725.1 Stegastes partitus | reverse complement strand
CCCTGAGTGAAGCGCGACCCTAGTGAGGATTAAGCGGTGTATAGATAATGGATGGATGGATGTACCCACAACACACCTCTAAATATCTATGGACCGTGATGAATGAACGTCACAAATTAATTAAACATGTAAATATTGCCAAAAAGTCTTGTGTTAGAGTTTGTTTTCAATTGCTAACATCAAGATTTAAATTTCTACTGTTCCACATATCAGTTTTGGCACGACTTGATTAATAATAATCATCTTCAGGCCTGAAAAACCCACACTGGTCGACTCTACTTCTGAATTGGAGCTTTTAAAAGTTAACATTTTTGCCGTTTGAGCTTGTTTTGTTGTTTTCCCGCCGTGTATCTGAGTCGAATGGTGTTTATCTTCCCCCTGCAGGCCATCCAGGACATCACAAGGAACCGAGACATCGACCCCGAGGAGATCGTCGCGCTCATATTTGAGAGGATCGACGTGAACGGAGAAGGTGAGGAAGACGCAGCTGAGACAAACACAACCGTTACTGTTAGTTTCAACACTATAAATACTGCGATGGTGCAAAGAAAGAGCTTTTACTTCAAAGATTCACAAAACAACCACAAAGAGACACGAAACAGCTACAAAGACACAAAACAAATACAAAGATTCACAAAACAACCACATACACGCATAACAGCTCAAAAGAGACATAAAGAGAAACATAGCAACACAAAACAACCACACAAAGAAATACCAAATGCTCACAAAGAAACAAAACAAAGAGATGCAAAACAGCAACATGACGGCAAATTACCACAAAGTGATACTTAACTATTACAAGAGGGAAAAAAAGACACAAAGAGACAACAAATGAGCCCAAAGCAACACAGAATGGTCACAAAAAAAAAACACAAAAGGAGACACACAACAGCTATAAAGGGACACAACATGACCATAAAGAGAGACGAAGAGACTACAAAGAGGCACAAAACAGCCACAAAGAGATGCAGAACAACAGTGTGCCACTAAATCACCATAAAGCGACACAAAAAAGACAGAAAGAAACAAAATGACCGTAAAGAAACACAAAATGACCAGAGACACAAAAGAGACTAAAAATTACCACAAAGACAAAAAAGAGCCACAAAGTGACAGAAAATGACCAAAGAGACACAAAACAGACACACAAAGAGGTACTAAATTACTCTACAAAGACACAGAATGACCGCAAAGAGACATAAAA
>NW_007577846.1:180295-187446 GCF_000690725.1 Stegastes partitus | reverse complement strand
GAAACAGACACACAAAGAGATACTAAATGACCACAAAGACAAAAAAGAGCTACAAACAGAGTCAAAACTGCTACATAGAGATATAAAATGAGCAAAAAGCAACAGAACAGATACCCAGAGACACAAAACAACCACAGAGAGACACAAAATTGCCACGAAAAGACACAAAACTGCTGCAAAGACATGTAAAATTACCACAAAGAGACTAAAAACAGCACAAAACACCACAAAGACAAACTCAAATGCAGACACATTTCTCCGAGGCAAGCGTTCAGGACTGAGTTTTGAGCCTGTGCAGCGCTTAAATTTCTCAAATCTCAGGGGTTTTAAAGTATTTAGACGCTTGTTCCCTAAATGTTTGTGTGTTTGAAGCTGCTTCGTTGATGAAACTGCGACCTCTGACCCCTCAGGTGAGCTGACCCTGGAGGAGTTCATCGAGGGAGCCAAGGACCACCCAGACATCATGGACATGCTGAAGAAAATGATGGACCTGACGCCGGTGTTAGTGATCATCGTTGAAGGCCGGACGGGATGAAAAGCCACCAGAACAACCTCAGAGATGGACTGAATCCTCCCCTCCCCAGCCCAACACCAACAACAGATAAATAATGTCAGACTGTGGCGGACTGTGATTGGCCGCCGGCCTGCGATCACGCGGTTGCTCCGCCCCTCTTCGTCTCCAGCTATCGAGTTGAAAAAGGAACTCATTTTCGACACATACCTGAAGACTCGCAAATCACCGAAACCCATAAAACTTTACTCAGACTGCGGCGATTCATAAAGACACCAAATTACGTGCAGAGCTGAGCGTCGCACACGATCACATTTCCACAATCACACAAACTTAGTTCACAGCTCGGCTGAGTTCAGATCACATCTTACCGAGGCAGAGCTTAAACAGGGAGGCGGGTGTTTTGACATCATTACGACACAAAACCAACATTTTGGGGTTTGAATTTGAAACGAAAATGCTCAAGGACAGAAAGCATTTAAATACTAGGGATGGTTCCAGTTTCTCTAAATATCTATTCACTGCGTCCAAAGCACCAAATATCATCACAGATTATCGATATACTTTCTCATTTTAAAAAATTTGCCAATTTTAGAACACGTTTTATGGAGACAGTACTTTTGTTTAAAATGTCTTGGTGCAGCTTTGAGAATTTTTGCATAAAAATGTGCCGCTATCCCTAAACGCTGGTATCATAGATCAACGTATTTGAATTCTTGAATATTTATTGTATAAAATCAAGCACCAGAGTAAGAAAAGTAGAATATTTAGCCATTGCAAAAACTCAAATTCATTTAAATTCACTTGTTCTCTGATAATATGGTACCAAACGTCATTCAAAAATGTGCCAATTTCATGGTTCATTTGATTTAGACAAAGTTTGTCTGTCTGCAGTAAGACGACGGCAACACGTTGCTGAAAAACACGTTTATATCTGGAATCAAAGAAGTTTGAATTCTCAAATACGCACAAAAATCAACACAAGACGTAGAATATTTTCCAGCCGTAAAAAAAAAAATCATGTTTTGTGTTTGAACACACAAAACATTTACATAAAAGTCAATTCAAAATTTTGCCATTTTTCTGACCCATTTATTAAGATTTCAGCTACTCCAGTTTACACAAAGCAAAATAAATGTATTTATTCTCCCCAAACTAGCATGACACACAGCTCTAAATGTTCAGCCTGAATTCAGGAGAAAAAGTGTCCAAAATGAAGCTCAAGACGAGTTGAATATTTTGTTGTTTAACGGAATGATACAGCCATAAAACCGCAGGGTCCTGGGCTTCAACATTTCTGTGAAAAAATCAAAGAAATATAAAGGGATGCTTACATTTATATTTCAAAAGACTTTTAGAATGCGAGAGAAGAGGAAGGTATATAAAACCGACTGGAACTGTCCTCTAGCATTTGGTTCAAAATACAACTGGGAGATAATTCAATATTATCTCCATTTTATTACTTTCTTATGATGTTATGTGATCATTTCTGAAACCAAAATCTAGTTCACACATATCAAGTCCAAGATGTGTCCAGAAAAGGGTTTATTTTGGGGGAAATTCTGCAATAATTATTAAATTTCTGACTTCATTAATCCACTAATCAGGTCAATATTTCCACATATGAAGAGTTGATAAGCAGCACAGCAGCTGAGCTTCACTTAAACACTTCGAACATCAGCTCCTTGCAGGAATTAGGCGCACTGCGAGAGGGATTTCCCAGGAGGTTGGGGCTGTCGTGCCGTGAACCGCTGATCCTCTTAACACTGTAAAAGGTTCAGCATCCTGAGCTGTAACAGAGCAGATTTACAGGCCGCTGAAGTGGTTCATATGTTAAAGGACGAACTCAGCCGGTGGGAGAAGCGAGACGACGACTGAACGCCGAGAACACGACCGGCTTTAAAGTCCATCAGCAGCTGGGAAACATGCTGAGGAGTCCAGGGAGACCACTTTCCAGTACAGGACAGAGCAGAGAGGTGACTCCAAGGAGCAGATCATCCTCAACAACCGGCTCCATCAGCTCGTCTGGAACCAGGCCAAAGTAGGCCGATCCAGGCCAAACCAGGCCACCAGGGCAGGACAAACCAACATCTAATTAAAGACAAGGATAAAAGCCTTCACATCTTATTGAGACACAATTTCCAAACAGACCACCAGCATGAATTTTAAATTACTTTTTAGTTACTGATGGAGACTTTCTAGAGCAATTCTTTTTGAACGGGAGTCGACAGGAGCCCACCTAGTGGTTCGTCACTGGAACTGCACCTGATGATTCAACGAAACTTTTTAAAAAAAGAAGAAAGAAATACAGAGAAGCTGATGTTTATTTAAATGGAACCAATAGGATCAATCTACCATCTAGTGGAAACTGATGGAACTGCACTTTAAACTACTTCTATCAGTTTTACTTTGACTTTTACCAACTGAGCAGTCGTTTAAATGCGCTATTTAAAGGAACAGTTGAACCGTTCAAATTCTTCCTAAAGTTGGGCGTTCAGCTGGTTAGCTTAGCTTAACATAAAGACTAGAAACAAAGGGAAACTGTTAGCATTGCTCAGTTCAACCAAACCAAAGTCGTACTCTGAAGCTCTTTAATTAACACGTCATGTCGTTCGCTCCATCTTTACAAAACCAACGTTTCTTTCAGGAAATAGCAAAAATAAAACCACACATTTCTGTCTGAATGCTCAGTTTTAACGAGGAAGACAAAAACAGCAATTATTTTTTTACACTGGAAAAACATTAATATTTCAAATACAGTGTTTTATTTTTATTTCGCTGTTAGTTTTGTGGATCTACTTACTTAGAGAATGTTTTGTTTTTCAGCTACAACAGGTGCAACACCAGGATGAAATCCCATAATCCTAGCTACCAAAGTGCAATGTGCATAGCTAATACCAGCAACTTTAATAAGTACAATCTACAATAGCAAGTCTTTATTTATTTAGCAGCAGTTGTCTGTTTAAAAGAGACTAATTCTGTCGTCAGTATACGCTTGGATGTAAAAGGAGTTCAGTAGAAGAAAAAAAAAGCTCTTACATTGAGTTGCTTTCCACTGCAGGAACGTATGGGCCATGTTAAGGCAACCTGAACGTTTCTGCATGTTCCCACTGTGATTATCAGCCCTGCAGAACCTCTTTTAGGGCCGTTGTCAGGGCAGAAAAAGTACCAAGTCTAGAGTAGGTGCTTACGAGCAGCTCTGGAAAGCTGCTTGGCAGAGAACAACGTTTTCTGCCCTCGTGGAGATAGCAGTCTTTTCCTTGGCATCTACAACAGTAATTTCCCAGGCCGGGGATAAATAAAGTATTTTTCTTCTTCAATTCACTAAATAGGTTAACATGACAAACCTCGATTGTTCTGCTCCTGATGTGCCCCTAGATCTGAAGGCAGGTCCGGTAACTACGGTTTGTCGTTGTTTTGGCGTATTTGGAGTTAACGCTGCAGTGGAAGTTTTTGGATCTTACACCACAGTGGAAACAGAAAGGCTAAAGGGGCAGATTAGGTGACAGTTCCTGGAAACGCAGCTTGACACCTTCCGCAAATTCCTGCAGTGGAAAGCTGCCAATCCAGAGAGTCAGAAGTCCTGCATCCCAAAAAAAGAAGCTCTTACGTAAGGTCATGCTCCACTGAAGGAATTTGCAAGCTTTTTTTATGGCAGCCTAAATCGATGCCTATTTGTTGGTATATTTAACAGATTAAAAACATATCAACCGATAAGGCAGAAGAAGAAGAAGGACATGGATTCCAGAAAATGCATGGCAGGTTAGCTGTAGCACCTGGTTGCACAACCAGGTGGGGCCTCGTACTATTTAATGCTGCGATGACCTGAGAAGGTGGTCAAACTACCAGCAGTTCTATGTTAACAGCATACAGCACTGTGAGAGTTTAGCTAGTAAAGTGCCACCATGAGAAAGTGTCCTGTGATGTTTAATGTCGACCGGCCAACGCTCACATGTTGTTGGAAGGCTAAAGTGCACTACGACAGCGTTGTCATGGGATAGTGGCAGATGTCTATGCCACTAGAGCAGTAATGTCACGTGATGCAGCTGCGTTCAGAGCAGTTTCCTCTTAACAAGGAGTGATGTCAATTGAGTTAATTTCGAGTTGTGCAAAAATTTGCATCCCTGGCGTGAATCTTTGATCTGACCCTTGTTGCAGAACGTCTTTTAGGACCGTCTTTAGGGGAGAAATACTCCGATATGCTGTTTGCATTCAAAGTTAATGTAGCAGTTGTATCCTACACCGCAGTGGAAACAGAAAGGCTGATAATGCTAGTTACAGGGCTGGTCCTGTACACATTGGCGTCTGCCCTGAGTTCCTGCAGTAGAAAGCCATCTATAGCTTTGCAGTCTGGCTCTGCATGCTTCCAGGGTTTCTTCCGGCAGCTTCAACAGGTTCACTCTGAGCGAGGAAAAACCCTGGTGGCGGTACCTTTTCCCAGAGGGCAGCAGGTTAAACAGTCCGTGATGGGGATGAGAGAAGTCTTTGATAATCCTTGTGGCTTTCCTTAAGCACTGTTGGTACAGCTACAGGTCACTGTGAAGTGGAAGCAAGGTTCCTATAATTCTCTGCATCGTCTGGCACAAGGCACTGCAGCTTCCATACATTACTCTCTATGGCACCTCCACCGAGACGTGAAGGGGGAAGCAGGAACTGCAGGCACTACGGTGCTTTCTTCAGTAGCAAAGGGTCTACGATACGCACCCTTAAGAATGTGGTGCTTCCACAGATGTGCTGTTGGGTTAAAGAGAGGCGCGTGTTTAGATTTCTTGTTTGGTCGACATTTGGTTGCACCAAGCCACAAGTTGGCTCACTTACTTTTCATTGCTGATCAGACCCACCACTGTTGTGTTGTCCGCGTACTTTACACAACATTAGTGTTTTATTGTGGTGAACAGTGATGGACTGAGGACGGCCTGGACACGTCGTCCCAGTGAGCCCAGTTTAGATGTCGATGTTTGATCATGAAGTCTGAGTGTTTTATTCTTTGTATTTTTATACGATGATGTGTGAGACAAGACCAAGACAACGGAGGGCGAATGTTTGAAGAATAGTGACTACTGATTACAAACCTGATGCGTAGAGTTGAAGAAAGGAGGCCATAGTCATACATTCAGGTCCGATCTGCAGGTTAGCAACGACAGCTAACAGTTCTTATTGTGCAATAGAAATTCTTACAGTGAAAATGTGTCCTGTAAAGCACTGTACGTTCATTTTAACCAATCATGTTTTGTGTTGCCTTATCAATAAAGTTTTTGAACAAATCCTGCTGCTTTATCTCACTCGACTATATAACATCCTTTAACCCATCTGTCCTGGCTGCAGGCTAAGCAGACATTCTTCTCCCCAGTCACATTTTCCAGCTTCTCCTGGAGGATCCTGAGGGGTTTTCCCCAAGTGCCTTGAACCTTTTGATGCAAAGGAGCAGTGATTCGCCAGATGTCCGAGTTCCTCACCCCATCTCTCTTCCAACCTAGCCACCCTATAGAGGCAATTGACTTCTGCTGCTTGTATTTCATTTTTTGGGTCAATCCCAGAGCTCATAAGTCAGGGTTGCCATGTAGCTTCACAAGTAAACTCAAGAGCCTGGGACAACTCCAGCAATCTGTCTATCTCATGCTTCATTTTACCATCACTTGTAAACACCACAAGATACCGAAACTCTTCTGCATGTTGCAGCGACTCACTTACCAACAACCTAACTGAGTCACTACCCAAAACGAAGCGGTCACACCTTTTAAATCATTCAGAATTTTCACTTAATCACTGAAAGCTCCCTGCTGTTCCTCAAAGTAAACAATGTTCTGGGACAACTAGCAGCTTAAAGTCAGCTGGGGAAGCAAATTAAGTTCCTAGAAACTGCTGCTGAAGCAACACGAAGGCCAGGCGTGGCGCTGATCTCTGAAGCTTTTCTTAGAATTCACTAATACACGAGGGAGGAACGAGGGCCAAGCACGCCGATCCAGCCTAAAAATGCTTAAGCAACAGGTGGCGAGCAAGGTGCTGGCTCATCAAAAGTAATACATATATCAAGCTCACATTTTTTATTATCCAGAGGTTATGATCAAAAAGGTTCATGCAAATCAGAGACGCTCAAGCAGAAGGTCTCTGATGATTTGAGGTGGAATAACCCAGAAGTGTGTCTGTTTGGCTTTTTGTCGCAGTAACATGATGTTGCAGCACCTGGGCGTCAGGTTTAATGCAGAACAGCATTTTCCTAAATAACAGAGCGTAAAAATGAAAAAAATAGTCAAAGTCCATCCAGTTAGCTTTCCCAAAGGAAGTTCAAACTGACAATACATCTTCCATATAGTAAGTGCCTTTTATGAGATTTTTCACAAATCTGCCAACTGAATTGTTACCAAACAACTTCTTCACCAATATGTTTGTAAAGGTGTAATAACATGCCTTAAAATGTTGAAGTTCAACTCTGGTGGGAAACCCTGAAAAACACCTGCTCAAGTTAGGGTACTGATAAATGATTGATGAAAAATCGATTTTACAATTTCTATGTGATTAATATTTTTTAAAAAAAACAACATTATCAGACCTGGTGAAACTCAAAGATGAACTTAAAACACTGTCTGAATCAGTTCAGTGTTTGTAAAAATGACATTTCTTCTAAACTGGTATCTTCACC
>NW_007577846.1:120625-179430 GCF_000690725.1 Stegastes partitus | reverse complement strand
GCTGTGCTGCACCGCATTAAGCTGGAATGTGATTCTGATGTTACACTCAACATCAGAAGTGTTTGTGGTGAAATATAAATGCTAACAGTCAACTCAGAATCATGAACAAACCCTGATTTGACCGCTCATAAGTTACTTAAGGACCGATTTTTAAAAAAATTTATTTTTCATCAATCATTTATCGGTACCCTAACTTGAGCAGGTGTTTTTCAGGGTTTCCCACCAGAGTTGAACTTTAAGGCATGTTATTACACCTTTACAAACATATTGGTGAAGAAATTGTTTGGTAACGATTTAGATGCCAGATTTTGATATTTTTCCCGTACTAATAGTTCCCTCAGGTGCCTCAGTCCTGCTGCTACAAATACGCATGTAGTTTTCTAGGACAAATATGCAGCTTATGAAGCCAAAAGATCTCACAAACAGAAAAAGGAAAGAGGAGACACGACGTCTAAAAGCTGACAGAGGCTCTTGAACAAACACTGGAGACGCCTCATCTGTCCATCCACAAGCATGTGACTGATTGGAGATTACTGTACTGGCCGACTTAGGTTTGGTAGGTGTCACTACGAGAAGTTAAGATGGTTACATGCAACAAGAAACAGTAAATATGAAATTCATCTGTCTGACCTGACTCACGTTCATGCAGGGAGAACAAACAGTTTCTGGTGATTTACTGGAACACTTTCATTAGTGTTTTTATTCTCCTGCTCTGGGAATCTAAATCGTTTTTCAGTTTGTGTGAAGCTCGGCAACACAATAAACACCATCACATACACACTCTGGATAAATTATGGTTTCTTTTTATTTAAAAATGCAAAAATACAAACATCATAAATGTCTCTCAGTTCTGTTTTGGTCCACATATTCTTTAGTAACAACACAAATCCTTCACGGTGATTTCAGGTGAAATCAAAGTTTCCTTGGTGCAGAAACAACATTTCTTGTATCGGAAACCACCGACGACACGATTCTTGTCACTCAAGTCGAAAAAACAAAGGTTTCTGCTTTTTTCTGTTCAGTCGTCGAACAGAACCGAGTTGGTCAAACGTTATATCATTTCCAAATGAGCAAACAGGATTTCAGGTGAGCTGCATCCCAGTGAAGCAGCACAGGAAGTTAGGAGGAGGGGTGTCCGATCACCTAAATGTTGACTAAAAGCTCAAAAACGGGACACTGATCAGCTGAAGTTATCCATCAGATATGAACTAAAGCTTAACGTGACTCTACAGAAACTTCTTCCCCTGATGAAAAATCTTCAGTTGAGTTCAGAAACACAAAAGAGTTTCATTTTGTTCCGTCATTAAGCTACTAATTAATTAGCAACTGCTGCAGGAGATGTTTGTCTTTTCAGCAGCGTGGCATCGGTGTGGATGCGTTTTGATCAATCTAGTCGACACAAAGTCAAGTGTCACCTTTGCAAACAGCAGTTTACATGTTACAGCTCAACAGCTAACAGCAGTGAACTCGTATTTCTTGAGCTGGAGTCACCTGATGAAGAAGTTTTATTTTCAGAATATAAATATTTATGTGCAGCTCATCTGTTATTTAGGTATAAAATAATTTTATGATGACTTAGAATTGACTCAGGCTAATGAAGCTGCATGTAGAGTCCACTCGTCCAGCTCATCTACAGATAACGTGCTGATTTAATCGACTGGTTTGGGAGCAGGTCGGATTTCAGACCCTCAGTTCTTCCTTGAGTCCTACGACATTTTCAGATTTTGCTCTACTTGAGGTTGAATGTGTTTGTTTTTGTCCTGATGCAGCAAAACTAACAAAAAAAACCCAAACTATATTTTTACCGCTAGTGTTTTGATTCCTGTCTGTTTATAGTTTTGTCTATAAACAGACGGAGCCCAGCGATTATGTCGAGTGTTGTTGGATTGCGTGCACACCCCTCTACTTCCCAAGTCCGTCCTTCTCATGTAAACTAAACGGTGTCTGTGTCTGGCTGCCTTGCTCGAGGGCAGGCGGTGGCGGTCGATGTGGGCGTGTCGGGGCTCTGACCTGGACCGACGTCTCACAGCTGCTTGGGTTTGTCCTCGCACCGCAGCAGGCTGCCGTACAGACGCAGGAAGGAGTAGGAGACGCCCACCGAGCAGTACACAGACGTCGCCAGCAGGGGGAGGAAGGGCAGCCTCTGTTGCCACGGCGACAGCGGGAAGACCACCTCGCAGGCGATCGCCACGGCAACCAGGCCAAGCAGGTAGGCGACCTCCACAGGACGGAGCAGAGACCGCTGACCACTGAGGGGAGAGTAATCGGATTACATCAGGTATAGAATAATTAAGTCAGATCCTATTTAAGGCTCATTTTCCCGTTTTTTCATTATTTATTCAAGCCATCAAATATTTCTCAAAATGTAAAAAAAAAAAACAAAACCAAAAAACCCATCCAGAATGTAACCAGTATTCAGTTTACTGTCACCTAAAGCAGAGAAAAGCAGCAAATCTGTATATTTAAAGAAGTCGGCTGATCATTTCAGAGATATTTTCACATATAAATAGTTTGGTTCGATGTTAATAACAGTTGTTGCTTGAACATCAGTTTCTCTCGTTTACATTTGTTTTTGTTTTTTTTCTTTTTTAAAAGATTGCAGCAACGTCCTTGAACATCCAGCTTCGTCCGACCTACTGTCCAAAACCCAAACAGTCACTCTGAGAAGCCTGAACCAGAAAACATTTGCCCACAGTGGGACTGAAAGGCAAATAAAAAGACATCACCGAAATTGCTCACTATTGTCAGCCGTAAAACTGTGAAAGCAGAAGGAATTATCAGATTTTTGAACGATGCCTGAATGTGTTAGAATCAACTTTAAGACCTTACTGCTTGTTTTTAAAACCTTGAATCGTCCCGCTGCGGCCTGTATCTGTGGTTTGGTAACGCCCTATAAGCCTTATCACTAAGATCCTCAATCAGGACTCTAATAATGTTATCCAAGGCTCGACTAAAGGTGACCAGGTCTTAGCAGAAACTCTCCTCAGCTCTGTATCCTCTTTTAAATCTCTTCCTAAGACTCACTTTTATCATATGGCTTTTACTTAACTACTACATTTCTTTCATCTTGTGATATTTGATGTTTTGGATCCACTTCACTTGCAGTTTTTTTTTTTTTTTTTGTAAAACGCGTTATAACTATGTAAAAGTTCTGTTATTATTGTTACTATTATGGGTGAATGTGTTCCCATCAGGAAAATTTACCAAACCTCAACTTAAAATTGTCACATTTTATCAAGATCACTTTATTCTGCATGTTTTAATTAAAGAATTTCCCCAAAAAATGAACAGTTTGCACCAGGTTCTGTGAAAAACGAACATTTCTGTGCTCATTGGCGCCACAACTGACTTCACTGCAGCCAACAGTTACAAAACTGTGAGAGTTTTCAGTTGAACTGCAGGAACTGTTAACGAATTAAAAACAGTTAAATGTCCAGAGTGTGCACAGCCCCCATTTTTTTCAGTGTCAGCAACATCTGTGGACACGCGGTGATTCTGGGTTTTTTCAAATTTAGTAAAATAAATTTTCTTTTTCTGATTTATAACGTTACTGTGTCATGCTGCACAGACGACATTTCTGAGATCTCTCTCCTTCCTCATGGTTGTTCTGTTTCCATAAAGGTGGTGGACAAACGCCCAGAAACCGAGCTGAGAAGCTTCTCAAACTTCAACAAAGTCAACTTAATGGTTGTTCCCCCCTCCAATATTGATATGTACAGTATGTCCATGCTACAAACAGCTGCAAAACCTACATGTTCAAATATAATCAAATCAATTCTCTAACTCCCTAAAGTCACTGACGTTGTAAGAAAAATACAGAAACGTGTTAGTTTTTTGTTTGTTTTTTTTACCTGTGGAGCTTCCTGAGAGCCGTGAAGGAGAAGATGGTGAACATCAGCATCAGAGAAACTTTGATAGGCAGCTCTGTGAAACACACAAACCGACTCAGAACCGATAATTCTCCACGTTCTGTCTTCTACTAAATGCATTACTCTTCCTGATGTTTTTAGGTTTCTGCTGTGGTACTGTTTCAGCATCAACACATTCATTCAGACATCAAAGTCAGACATTTAGCTATTACGAACTAAAACTCAAAGTATTTCTTGGTTGACAGACCAGACATCAATGAAATGTTTGTGTCAAACATATACAGTATATGCAAGGACTATAAATATTCTGTATTCGTCAAAGTAAAAGGCTGATTAAATTTGTATTTTCACCCTGAAAAAAGAGTGTACTGACTCTAGGTTTTACTGCAGTGAGTTAACCGACAATCTCAACGCTCCTAAAATATCCTCGTCCTTTAGTTTGCTCACATCAAACCTCCGTCCTGTTTACCTGCGGGGGTGAAGATCAGCGGGAACAGCGAGTAGTGCCCCGTGGTGGTCAGAACCAGGAAGATCCCAGCATCCTCTCTGCTCTCGACCGCCAGGATGCTGCAGGACAAACAAACAAAAAAAGCAGACAGAAAGCTGACCAAGCGGCTCTCCTCATACATGACGACATGTGACCCGGTGAGCGGGCGGCCGACCTGAGGGGCAGGATGGCGATGAGGATGGCCTTCTCGTGGACGTGCCAGCCAAACATGAAGGAGCCCAGAGCGCAGAGCAGCAGGCAGCGCAGGAAACCGCGAGCGCCGCGAGGCCGCCACCAGATGGACACCACCGCCGGCTTTCAGAGAGCAGAGAGGACAAATCAATGCAACATGACAACGTCTTTCACTCCCACAGAAAATCTCTTTTATCGTCTTTTCTCAGCTCGTCACGGTGCAGCAGTTTGCTCAGACTCACCAGGATGGACAGCAGAGTGCAGACGAGGGTGACGGAGGGAGAGACGGAGGGGAGGACCGAGTGCTGGAACTCCTGAACCAAGCCGCCCGTCATGGAGGCTCGAGGAAGCTCCGCCTCCTCCAGCAGCTTCAGGCGAACACCTGGAGAAACAATAAAAAAGGTAAAAGAGAATCGCTGCTTTAGATTCTCAAACGTGACAGTTTCCTGCTTTTTTCTGTTCATATAAGCACAGATTAAACACACACTCACTGGTCACTTTACTAGCTACACCTTTCTGGTACCGGGTTGTATCTCTTTTGATTTCAGAACTGCCGTAATTGTTCATGGTGTAGATTCAACAAGCACATCTATCATGCTAATCTCCACGGTGTCTATACCTTTATTAAATCTTTATTTTTCTGCTTCTTCAATGCCTCATCTGGATCCAGCTGCTGTAACATGTAAATTGGCTTATCTTAATCGTCAGTAAATGATTTGGTTAAAAGGGGATGCTTCTTCCATTTGAATCCAAATCTCTGAACATAATTGGACCACGTTAGCTCCACAGCATCAGTTACCATGGCGATGTAGCAGGTTAAACAAGAGTCACCGTCACGATCCTGAAAAGTCTGACTGAGTCGTGCAGCTGAGATAGTGTAAAGTTGAGAGGAGGTGGAGACTCACCGAGCACCGCCAGGCCTTTGTCCAGCACGTTGTAGAGGGCCCAGACGTTGGGGGCCCAGTAGGCGTGACAGAGACCCCGCTTGAAGGGGAAGAGACGGGACAGGACCTGAGGCAGCTGCCCCTGCAAAACACCATACCTGTAGATCAGCGACACTGAGCGGGGCAGCAGTAGTAAACAACCCCCTCCCCCCCATCCTCTACAGCCTCCACTCACCATGGCAACGAATGGCCCAAAGGACAGAGCGCACACCGAGACCACGATGCCGCCCAAAGCCAGCAGGCGCAGCGGGCTGAAACTCGTCCACCGGACAGAACCGTCTGCACAAAAACACAGTCACAACAGGTTGTGGTGTCTGGGTTAGTTGCTATGGTGTTGCTAGGCTTGCTAAGTGATTTTTTTTTTTTTTTGTTGTTATAATCAAAGTTTTGACAGCGATGCTAGGATATCACTGTGCACTTGCATCTGCGTGGTCGTGTGGCTGCTGCAACATCTGGGGTTTGTCGCCACATGATTGTGAGGATGTATGACGTAGGATATATGGTCTGACTGCTATGTTGTGGGTTCTTACGGTGAGTTTGGGCAAGAAACTGTAAGAACTGGTGGAATTTTGCCTTTTTGTACAGTCCTTAAACTAATCCTGCATGAGGTACTGTTCGATCAGCAAGCTCAACAAAATCTCAGCTTAAAATTGTGCATTTAATTAAGTTAAAAAAAATCACATATTCTGAGCATCTCATTTAAAATTACTCCAAAAACTAATGCGTTTCCACCAGAGAAGCAATGACCGAATCACCAAATTCTACCATTTATCAACCAGAAAGTCTAACAAGAGCATCACTGGATTTTCAACTCTCCAACGGTCAGTGAACTACTCATCCGTGACGTGCATCTCCGTCTGAAAATTTACAGAATCTAAGCTTAAAATCGCAATATTTCAACAAAATCACTTAATTCTACATGTCTCGTTCAAAAATGATCAACTTCTTTATTTATTTATTTTTTTGTTAAACAACAAATTTAACACCACGACAGACTCAGCTTAGAAAAGTTCAGGGAGTTTTTAGGTGAACTGCAGACGGTGTTCCCACAGAGCAGAGAGGAGACAAGTATGGAAACACATTTGGGGAAAAAAAAATTGAAGACATGCAACTTTTTTTTCCTTGTTTTTATGATTTATGGTGTTAACTGTAATATATAACTGTATTCTCCCTCCCTCTAGTCATGGTTGTGCTGTTTCCGTAGAGGTGCAGGACTTTTATATTGTAGTTGAAGATGACCCCCCCCAACGAGAAAAAAATGTGACAGGAGCAAAAATGCTACTGGAGCCACCAGCAGAAGTAGTTATTAACGGTGAAACAAGCTGCAGTTGTGCACAAATTCTAACTGATGAGAAGGAAATTCACCAGAATCCAATCATTTGAATCAGCAAGACATAAAAAACACAGAACGCTAAAAGCGTGAACGTGGTACCTTTGTTGTCCTGAGTGAAGCAGTAGCTCCTCAGGAGGTAGATGCCGTAGGCCGGAGCCACATACAGGTAGATGTGCTTCAGGTTGAACAGGATGGCGAACAGCAGCGCCCCCTGCAGGTGCTGCGACTGTTTCACACAAATAAAAAGAAAAGAAAAAACAGTCTGAACAAAGCTTAACTCACAGGGTCTGCTCAATGTCTGCAAATCCAAACACACTGCGACCCCTGGTGTTAACCACAGAGGAAACGTGACAGAGGCTTCACAGCACCCGGTTCAGAGAGAGGCTGATCAGAGCAACTTTTACTGTCCAGTTTTATGGAATATGTGCGCGAAGCATCACTGCCACTGAAACAGCATCAATAATAAATGAGGAGAATTTCGTGAGGAGGTTATTCTGCCGCATGTGGAGCCAGTTTGGTGAAATCTTTTGCTACCGGATGAACAAACCACGACAGCTTGTGTGTTCTCTGTGTGCTACACAGCTAGCGTCTGTGTTGTAGTTAGCTGAACAGCCTGTTAGCTTATCAGTTTTCCAAGTTCCTGGACTGTTTTCTCCCTAATCTACCACCAAAGAAGGAGTTTTCAACAAATAAATATATGGTTGATTCGCAGAGCTTTGAGGAAATGAGACGTAAACCTCAGAAGACTGGAGCTTGTACCTGCAGGTGTTTTGCCACCGACAGCAGCAGGAAACCAAACAAGAAGCCGTTATACTGGAAATGAATATCTGAGGCAAAGATGTGAAGGACATTGACATACACGAGGAGGGCAAAATATCACCAGCACTTAGCTCGGTCTGATAATCGCATGTCTTCCATTTAGAAACATAAGATAAAACACGTGAAGGATACGGTCGAGGATGAGGAGGCCGAAGTTCCACAGCAGCAGCACGGCCAGGACGAAGGACGGCCGGCTCAGAACGTCCCGGGAGCCCTTTCGCACCTGAACGCACCTGCAGCACCTGGAAGAGGACGCAGCCAATCAGGAGCGAGCACTCGTCTAGGAAGTCACATAAAAGTTGTCTGAATTAATTGACAGTGATGCTGACTGGTCACTGTGACAAATACACAACTTTTTAAAAATAATAATGACAAACTCATTTACAGAAGGTTTCTTTGTGGTCTTTTCTGTCTACTTGCAGTCTTTTTGTGTCTTTGTGTTCATCCTTTGTCTATTTGTGGTCTTCTTTTCTTGTTTCTTTGTGATTGTTTTTGTCTCTTTGTGGTCACTCTTTGTCTATTTTCATCTCCTTGTCTCTTTGTAGCTGCCCGTGGTCTATTTGCAGTCTTTTTGTTTCTTAATAATTGTTTTTTTCTGTCATTGTGGTCTTTTCTGTCTGTTTTTGGTCATTTTTTAAATCTATTTTTAGTTTTTCTTGTCCGATTGTCTTTGTCTACAGTAGTTTTCTGTACATTTTGTGTCTCTTTGTGGTTATTCTTTGTCTATTTATGGTTATTTCTTATCTTTCTGAGGTTACCCTTGGTCTATTTGCAGTTTTTTCTCTTTGTGATTGTTCTTTTGTGGTCATTCTTCAGCTTTTTAAAGTGTTTCCTCTCTGTTTGTAGTCTGTTTTTGTCTTTTTGTGAACCTTCCTTTATGTCTGTGGTCTTTTTTGGTGCTTTCTGGTAATTTTTTCTCACTTTGTATTCATTTTTTCTGTTCAGTTTCCAAACAGAAGTACGTCATTCTGTAATGCATCACGATTCTACAAACTACTTCTCACCTTTAGACTGTGTCTGATTCAGGCTATGCTAGTCCATTGTACATCAGCTGTGTGTTGTCCAGAAAAACCTGCTCCTGCTTTAGTAGATTTAGTTGAAAGTGTGCATTTAATAAAGGCTGTGCTCAGATGGTGGACTCACTCTCTGACAGCGTAGATAAAAACCACGTCGGTGAAGATGACCGACAGCCTCTGGAAGAGCACAGTGGACGGGCTGGCGTAGTTCAGGTTCTCCACCTGCAGCATGTTCCTGTCGAAGTGCTGAGCCACGTGGGACAGACCGAACTCAAACCAGGCGAACAGCGGCGGGTAATCCAGAGTCCAGTCTGACGTGTTCTATGGGAACATGCAGCATGAATCTAAGTCGGCTTGACAAACACTGAAACCCCAGTCAGAGAAAACAGGTATCATGAAGACAGTTATCGACTTTGTCAACTCAGGCTTTCTGCTTCAAACTCCGTGCAGGTTGAAAGGAGCCGTTAAACGTGTCAAATGGCTCTTTCTCTGCACAAAATGAATCAGTGGTGTCCCTCCTACTTCAGTCAACAAGTCGTTATAGTGGGAAAAAGAATTTTAAAAACTGTATGAGGGTAAAACTCGCTACTGGAGATGACACAATGCTGGTAGAAAACTGGTAAACTTGTGTAACTCTATTCATTTTACTGATCCATGCAGCTTCGCATGATAACTGTTAAATTTTGAAGTTCATATATTTAAACATGATCTTGTATGTGAGTGCATTTAGGTCTGACACTGTCCCATAATGCAGGAAATCACTTCAATTTTTGGCCAAATCAAAGTGAAATTAATGTTACTGAATATTCTCTGTAATAAATATCAGTAGAATAATCGATCTTCTAATCTGTGTTCTATCAGCTGCAGTACCAGCAGACCAAACATAAAAACATATTCTTGTGATTTCTGCATGATGAGCTGAATACATGTCAGGTTTCCATGGCAACGTGATGCATCTAGTGTGTGATGCTGTAACTAAACGGCTTCATTTGGTGGTTTAAGTAACGTACAGATCAACAGATTTGCAGATAAAACACCAGCTGACAATGTGTATGACTCAAGAGAATCATTAGGAAATGATTTGGTTAAAGAGAGACGCTCCTTCCAGTTGACCTAAATCCAAAAACTAGAACATAATCTGCTGTGGACCAGGCTAGCTCCACAGCATCAGCTACCATGGAGATCTAGCAGGTTAAAAGACCTTTGCAACACTGAAAATTCAGCTAACCTCCCTAACACACTGATCACACTTTGTTGTACAGCCCTCTGGTGTGTGTGTAGTTGTGTTTCTGCGTGATGTGGCTCTGTTCTGGACTTATTTCCCATTTCATCTCTGACATGTAGAAGGAGATTATATTGGAGTGCTGCTCTAACAGCGGACAGACGTTGGAACTGCAGCAGGGTTTTGCTCCCGTTGAGCATCAGTGTTTCATGTCATCTCACAGCCGTCCGACAGGTTGAGTCCTCTGTCCCACTCACCTCATAGTACCACCTGGACACCGGCAGGCTGTGAGTGATGGCCAACCAGTTTCTGTGAACCTCGAAGTCTGTGGAATGACTGAGAACAAACACAGCAGCAGGTGAACTACATGATCCACACTGATGCACTGAACTCACACTTAAAAGTGAACTCATTGTGGTCACTACTGCACAAGTCCAGAGTTTAGACAGTTAAATCCACACAGATGACACTAAATTAAATATCTGTTCTCTGAAGCTTTAACTGTATAAAAGCCAGTTAACCACATGTGATCTAAATATGCAGAACGTCAGAACCACAATGTTTAAGTCAGGACATTTACAGACCATGTGGCTGCTCCTTTGAACACACTAACATGAACATTACTGGTAGAATTTGTTACTTCAGTCATGTTGCGCACTCGCAAACAAACAATACCTTGTTTGAACTGAAGATTTTGAAGTGTGCTTTGGTTGTACAGCTGAGTAAACAGCGAGTTAAATGCAGAAAGACGTGCACAATGCAAAAAGCTGCGGCAGTGTCTCATTGATGTTCTGAATTACTCTTAGCTCAAACAGTGCCAGCATAAACCACATCATAACAACCACCCAGAGAGGTCGGATGAAGGATGTCTTATGCCACAAGGACAAACAAATAACTTATTATCGTTCTGTGGACCTGAATTTCATACAGAGTAAGTAAAGGGACACACATCACAGTTAGAGTGACATTAATGTATTTACCGTAGTCTGTATTATCTCAGGTTGGAATTAATAATTTACCCACAACCATTACATTTTCTAGACTACACGGGTGATTTATTTTCCTCTATTTTTTTAATACTGATTCTGCTGATCACTGCATTATCACAAGTGCACACTGATGAATAGGTGAGATTCATTCTTAAATTCGGAGTTTTGCCTGAGAAGTTTGGAATGGACTGATAAAACACTGCCTTTTTATAACTCCCGAGACTCCACGCAGAAAATAAAAACACAAAACATAGTAAAACTAACACAGCAAAATAGATACTTTAGCAGGAAGTGTCTACGCTCAGGAGTTTATATTCTATGTGAAACCTCAGACGAAAAACGGCGCCATCTTGAGGCCGTTCGGGTGAACTAGCCGCGAGTTAATAACACGTCGAGCTAACGTTACAACAACTCGTCTTCACGTTATTGAAAGGTAAATAACGCTAACAGTTCCACAGACAACTTGTTTTCTAACCACAATAATTAGATATTCGCACAAACAACTTCATAGCCGTGATTCTTTTATGAAAAACTAGTTTTTGGGGCACTCGGTGCTCGTTCTGTTAGCTCGATGCTAACAAACGTCGCAGTAGATTTTAAATTAACAGCCAACAAATGAAAGCATCGCCCTGAAACTGCGCCGCTAAATAAGACCAGCTCACAGCGAAGTTTCTACACTCACTAAGCGTTGATGAAGAGACACTTGAGGAAAGAAACTCCCAGAGCCAACGCTGGAAACCAGCAGCCGCTGTCCGCTGGAGCCGCCATGACAGCGAAGCGGATGAATCTGTGGCACAACTTTATTGACAACAACGACTCGGACACGTCTTCATTGAGCAGCATTTGATCTTATTTCATTTTATTATTGATCATATAATTAAACATGAAAACTGCTCTGTCCTTTTATGTTATTGTTTGAATAATTTCGCTAAAAAAAAAAAAAAAAAGAAAGAAAGACAAAAAAGAAAAAGAAAAACGCGGACATGACGTAAATTCACAGACGCCTTCAATGTCACCGTGGAATGTCGGATTTTCTGAGCTCACGTTGCTTAATGTCGCCGTGAGCACATTTAGGTGGATATTAACGTATTTAATAGCAGATACAAATCTGAAATAAAACTGGACAGTGCCGTGTAAATACATAACACAAAAAAAGTAAAAATCTAAAATATGCATTGAGTTAGAACAAATACTGAAAATACATAGATCATGTCTACTATATAAGTCATGTAATAAATTAGTAAAATGAGTAAATTACAAAATTAAATGTTGTTTGTAAATGCTAAATAGGGCATCACTTTCTAAAAAATCAGAAAGTCACAGTGAATTAGCAGTGTAGAAATACTTTTTTTTTTTTTTAATGTGCATGCTGTATGTCTCTTTGTTGTGGCTTTGCATCTTTTTGTAGTTTATTTTTTATTTTTAAATCTGTCTGTGGTTGTTTTGTGTGTGGTGTCTCTTAGTCTATCTTCAGTGTTCCTCGTATTAATAATTGGGCACAGAAAAATAATGCTATTATTAACGGTTGTATTGTGATGTAGTGTCACAGAAATATGTCACTTTGCTATCTTCTGCATCTTTTTGTGGTTATTCTCTATTTGTGGTATTTTTGTCTCTTTGAGATTGACAAACATTTTGTGTCTCTGTGTATTTAAAAAAAAATCTTTTCAAGGTTTGTTTTGTGTCTCTTCGAAGTGTTTTTTTGTGTTTTGTGTCTCTTGGATGCATTTTTTTTATGTCTTAGAGGTTTTTTGTGTGTCTTAGTGTCCATTTTGCTCTTTTGTGATAGTTTCACTCGACATATTAAATCAAAGCAGAATAACGTGTTCTGTTACTTGATTATTCAACTGACACATTCATGTTCATCATTTTATTGTGGGGAAAAATAATTCCCTAATCAACTGTTGTGCTGTAATAAAACGTAGTTCAGTAGACACATCCCTTCACTGTAGTTACTTTAACCAGAGGAGGGCGCTGTTTCCCACACCTCTGCAGTACTGTTTCGCAGACACTTCGGCCGTCCCGACGGTCCCTGAAGGCAGCATCCCCACAGGCAGTGTATCCGGTGTGTCAGCTGAGCGTGATCTGACAGTGTGTATTTGTGTGTGTCGGTGTGTGATCTGACAGTGCGAACAGACAGTCAGTGTGTGTGTGTCGGTGTGTGTCGGTGGTTCTCCGGTGTAGCTGACCGCCGTGTCCGGGATGAACGCGCTGCTGCGGCGCTGTGACCTGCGGAGGCTCGTTACGTGGAAAGGTGAGTTTTTTTGAACAAGTTGCCGCAAAGCATGCTGGGACACCGAGCAGCCGGACCGGCCTCGGAGAGTAACTGAGTAGATTTACTCAAGTAATGAAGGACAAACGGGAGCCGGCTGGTTCCTCAGTGTGATCAATAACAAACAAGCAACTTTAAATATTCACTTTACATCTCCGAGTGTCTGTTGTGTGTCTCTTTGTGGTTGTTTTGTGTCTGTTTCTGGTAGTTTGGTGTCACTTTGTTGTCTTTTGTGTTTTTTTGTTGCTGTTTTGTGTCTCTTTGTGGTTATTTTATGTCACTTTGTTGTCTTTTGTGTCTTTTTGTTATTGTTTTGTGTCTCTTTGTTGTTGTGTTGTGTCTCTTTCTGGTTGTTTTGTGTCACTTTGTTGTCTTTTATTTCTCTTTGTGGTTGTTTTGTGTCTCTTTGTGGTCAGTGAACGTCTCTTTTTAGCTGTTTTATTTTTTTGTCTTTTGGCATCATGTTGTGATCATGTTGTCATTTTTAGTGTCACTTTACCGTTGATTTGAGTTTCCTTATTTTAATTTAGTATTTTTGTGGTCATTTGTGTTTTGTGTGTCTCTGTTGTTTGATTGCGTTACCAGTCTTTATGAAACCGTCAGAGCAGATGAAAATGTGTGTTTTTGTGTGTCTGTGTGACAGGTTTCCATGTGGGAGCGCCGTCAGCGACATTCGACCTGAGGAAAGTTGAACTGACGCCTCTGGAGCAGCGTAAACTCACCTTCGACTCCCACGCCATGGTGACGGAGCTGGAGAGCAGCGGTGGGAAATGAAACCAAAGCTCCTCAAAAACTCAGTTCAGAAGCTGCCTGAGAATCTGTCTGTTTTTAGGTTCCCTTTAAAATCACAGTGATTCTGTGATGACTGGTTGTACACCCATGACACACTGCAAACCGGAGCTGCTTACAGACAGTTCAGCATTGTGATAACAGAGCTACTTGCTGACATCCCTTTAGAGCATCATATTTGTCCTGTATCTGTTCAGTCAAACTGGTTGTCTGTGAGCAGCTCCTGTTTGCAGCGTTTCCTCTTTTTAAAGACAACCATGAATGGATCGCTGTGATAATGAAGAAACTTTAAACCGACAGATTCTCAGGCAGCTTCTGCAGCTGCTTTCTCTCTATTTTCCTCTCTGCTATTCAGTGTTAAAATGGTTTAAAATGTTTGTGTGCAGGTTTTGAGAAGCGGCAGGCGGAGCTGATCGTCTCTGCTCTGGTCACTCTGACCACAGCAAACATGGACATCGTTTATAAAGACATGGTGACCAAATCCCACCAGGTAGGACCACCTGGCAGCATGTTGAGCTGGAGATGTTTAGCTTAGCTTGGTCAGTTAGCATTATTGTTATCATTGGATGGCACAAAGTCACATAGTTTTAGAGAAGCCTTATGTCCATGTTGCACAACATTTATGAAAGAAGTTTTGTTTACAAACTGTAAAAAGGAAAACTTCGGTTGTCATTTGGAGGTGAATGTTACACATATAATTTGTTTGTATATGAGCCATTGTTTAGCTACAAAGGGATTTCCTGACCTCTGAGGGTTTTTCTTCAGGAGATCGCGGTGCAGCAGATCATGGCTCATCTGGACTCAGTCAGGAAGGACATGGTGATTCTGGAGAAGAGCGAGTTCGCCAACCTGCGATCTGAGAACACGGTCAGGGTTCACAGCACAATAAACAGCTGTATTACATCTCCTTAAAGATATTGTTAATGTCCTGGACACCCACAAACACCCTGCTGCACTTCTTATACATCTATCTGATGCATTTAGTTCTGTGGATCAGAATATTTTACCAGAACAACTCGTTATAGGATGAGATCACCAGATAAGTAGAGGTGTTCCACAAGGTTCAATTCTTGGTCCACTTATGTTCACGTTATATGCAAACTATATGATCCCTTTTCTGCAAAATGATTAAAAACTGAATGAGAATTTTTTTTAAGGCTTGTCCCAAACAGTTTTCTCTGTTCTTATTCAATATCATGCACAACTGTGACTCATGCTTTTAACGCTTAAAAATGCACTTAAAGGCAAAACACGACAGGAAAATAGTGTGAAAATTTAAACTAACAAATATCAACATAAAACTTCCCCAACTGAAAGTAGATATAGAGACAATTAATTTATGTATTACAAGTTATCTGAAATTGTATGTTTGAATATGTAAGTAGGGAACTTTGGATAAAGCCAGCTTTTAAAATTCTTGCTTCGTTTGAGAGTCAGAGGTTTTTCAGAGGGGATTTTAAATATCTCCTTTCATATTTCACGTAGGGCTGCAAGGTGGCGCAGTTGGTAGCCTCGCAGCTAGAAGGTCACCGGTTCGTGTCCCGGTGAGGACACCCGGGATCTTTCTGCGTGGAGTTTCCATGTTCTCCCCGTGCAGCGTTGGTTAGGGTTAGATGGATGGATATTTCATGTATAAATCTGAAAAGAATGTGAACAGCCAGAGAAATAGAATAAAATTGGCATGTTTTAGTCGTAAAATGTTCTTTGACTATATGACCAAACCATTCGGTAAAAACAGAACGTATTTAGGAATTAAACTGAAAAGTCCAGTAATTGTAAGAGCTGCTGAAGAGGGGAATATTGCACTTATTCTTATTGGTAAAAATTCAAACTAATAGATATTAGGAAGTCTCCACAGTTCATTACTTACATTTGTCTGCTGTGAACAATATATCACACTTTAGATTTTCACATATTGTCAGATAATAACGATAAGTTACAATATTCATGTTTTTCCAAACTACATTGATTGTGATAATAGAGACAGTAATAATATAGAAGTGTAGAGAGGTCTAGAGAGATTGTTGCTGCAGAATTAATAAGCTCATATATCAGCTAAATGCTGCTTAAAAACGTTTGTGTTCCTGCAGAAAATGAAGCGAGAGCTGGAGCAGCTGCAAAACAGACTGAAGGTGAGAGAGGGACGTTTGTTTTGAAACCACATCGTTGCTTCTTTTGTTTGTCTTCGGTTCGGTTTTGAGAAACACCCTGAACGTTTGTGGATGTTTTTGTTCAGGAGGAGAGCGAGAAAGTCCGAGCAGAAGCCAAACTGGACACCAACCTGGAGAGAAGCAGGATCTCCGACATGGTGAGTCGCAGCATGTTTTTAATCAGGAAGTGAACGCGTCACTATTTAACCCTCGGAACTCCGAAACCCGCCAGCAGGTTTTAAAGGCATGTCGTCGTTTCCAAATAATCACCAAATTCCACCAACAGAATCAACCGAGTTCCAACTCTCCGACAGTCAGTGAAGTGCTCATCTGTGACGTGAAGCTTCATCTGAAAAACAACCGAATCTCAGCTTAAAATCATGACATTTTTATCAAAATCATGTCATTCAAAAATTTGTCATATTTTTAAAAGTTTGCAATAAAAAAAACCAAAAAAACAAACTGACTCAGCTGTGAAAAATCCTGCAGGCATCGTTTAAAGAGAGCAGAGAGGAGACATCAAAGTAGTAAAATATCTTTAAACTCACATTTTTTTGTCCCACTTTTTTGGATACCTGTGCTGAGCTTCTCAAAGAAATTCAACTTATATATGATTCTCGCACTGCACAGAAGATATTTCAGAGTTATTCTGTTTCCATCGAGGTGCAGGACTTTATGTTGCAGAGAAGAATGAGCCCACGGTGAGTAAAAATGTGACAGGAGCAAATAAACACACCCAGAAACTGCTCAGAGTTCATTAGTAAGTGAACACGTCACTGTACATGGAGTGAACGACGGCAAAACATCTTCCAACAAAATCTGTGTTTTTCGTTCGTTTATTCATCCGATGCATGCAAAGAACAAGGAATCATGACTCCTGCTGCCTCCGTAGAAAACACATTCTCTCTGGTGCTGGTCCTAAACCTGTCGTCTGAACATCGGAAGTAACCAAACAAACTATTTGTAATTACGTTTACACTCACCGGCCACTTCATTAGGTTTAAGTGCTCATTAAACATCTAATCAGCCAATCACATGGCAGCAACTCAGTGCATTCAGGCAGGTAGACGTGGTGAAGACGACCTGCTGAAGTTCAAACCGAGCATCAGAATGAGGAAGAAAAGGTGATTCAAGTGGCTCAGGCTGGTCTGATTCAGGAACTGTTTGTCTAGTTTCTCACACAAACGTCTCTAGATTTTACAGAAAAAGAGAAAATATCCAGTGAGTGAAAACATGAGGTCAGAGGAGAACGACTGGTTTCAGATGATAGAAAGCCAACAGTAACTCAAGTAACCAACCAAACTATGCAGAAGACCGTCTCTGAACACGCAACACGTCCAATCTTGAAGCAGATACAGCAGCAGAAGACCAACCAGGTGGCACTTCTGACAACAGAAGATTGGAGAAGCGCTGCCTGGTCTGACGAGACATTCAGATGGTCAGAATGAAACAGCATGAAAACATGGGTCCATGCTGCCTCGTATCAACGGTTCAGGCTGCTGCTGGTGTGACGGTGTGGAGGATGTTTTCTCGGCACACTTTGGCCTCTTTAGTACCAACTGAGCATCGTTTAAACTCCACGGCCTCCCTGAGTGTTGCTGCTGAACACGTCCGTCCCTTTATGGCCACAGTGGACCATCTTCTGATGCTACTTCCAGCAGAACTCCGACGGCCTCCACAGCCACCAGATCTCCAACAGAGCAGCTTTGGGATGCGGTGAGATGGGAGATGAGCATCATGTATGTGGAGCTGACAAACTGCGTGATGCTTTCATGTCAATATGGACCAAAATCTCTAAGAAATGTTTCCAGCAGCTTGTTGAATCAACGCCACGAAGAACTAAGGCGGTTCTGAAGGCTAAAGGGGTCCAACCGGGTGCTAGCGAGGTGGAGCTAATAAAGTGACCAGTGAGTGTAAATAGCTCAGACATGCAGCAGATGATTTGCACAAGAAATAAATGCATCAGGAGATTAAGAACCTTTAAAATCATAGCAGGATAAATGCAGTCTTTCTGAGAATCAGAACTCGGTTGGATCTGAACGCACACATGAAACACGAAGGTTCAGATTCAGGGCGTCTAAGTTTACCTCCAGGAATCCAGTTAGAAACCAGTATGTGCAGAAGCTGCCCAAGAACCTCTCTGGTTTCAAGGTTCCTCCGTTATCACAGGGATCCAGTGATAGTTGTTGCATTAAATGACATCACGTCGACTGAACATCGGCTTCGTGATGCTGCAGCTCATTTTGTGCTTCTCTCTCAGTTTACTGAACAGGAGAAGAAGCTGATGGAGGCCACTTCAGAGTTCCATCACAAGGTAACGCAGCCTCAGAATACTTCTATGTGATAGTACTGCTACTGCAAAGATCTCAAGATGGCGTCGATGGAGCCTGTTATGAGCAGCTTCGTGTAAATCTGTAGTTTTTCTGTGTTTTCGTTAGTTTATGATGGTTTGTTTTTGTGCAGTATTCTGTTTTAAGAACAGAGTATTTTTCTCTACACTGTATACTTTATATATTGCAAAATATTTATTACCTTGCACTTAGTCTTCAGTACGTTTTATTACTTTGTGGAAGTAATTTCCTGCAAAGGATCAATCAAATATCTATCTCTGCATCACTGCAGTACTTTATGAAACTAAACTGCAGGACCAGACATCCACAGCTGGTTTACTTTGACTTTAAGCAGCATGTGATGTGATTGGCTGCCGTGGATGATGTAATGTGTCTTGTGCACAGAAAGCCGACCTTGAAAGCGACAACATGGAGGTCAACAGGAAGATCGACCTGCAGGTGGCGTCGCTCAAAACGGTGCTGGAGTCGCTCAAGTTGGAGACGATTCGTTACCTCGCAGGTAAACCAAGTCGCGGTTCTTTGTGTTCGTCATGAAAAACAGGAAGTTATTGGATGTGTTTTTGTTAGCTTCTCGTAGACAAAATGTCCAAAACGTGTAGCTGTTGTGAATGAAGCTTCCCGCCAAGTTGTGTTTAACTCGGTGTTTCCTCTCAGCGACCGTCTTCTCCTGCCTCGCCATCGCTCTGGGAGTCTACCGGCTGTGGAGGTGAAGATCCACGTCAGACACCTCGAACTACAACAACAAGTAGTTCCAGTTACATAAAACACTGACTTTGCAGTAAAAGTACAAGCATGGCAGTGTAGGAATCCAAGCACCGACCTACTATCAGCAAGATATAGTAGAAGAAGGGCTCTTTAAGGAGAAAAACGGAGGCAGAAACAGAAGCACTGCCACGAAATACTTAAGTTCTAGATTTAAGTACACTTTTGAAGAACATTTAATCCCTCAACCCTATCCAATTTTAGTTGTGGTAGAAGTAGTATTTGATTAAAGGGCCAGTGCAACAAATGTAAAAACAAACAAACAAACAAAAAGCTATGTAAACAGTAAAAGTTCTTGAATTTTGTCATATCTCTGAAGTGTCAGCTGACTATACTGAACTTGGTAACACTCAAGGATTTGCTTTTTTGATCCACATATTAAATGTGTGAAAATCTTTGATTTCAGTGAAGTGACCCTTTAAAAACAATGTTTTGGATCAGATTTTTTTTTTTTTAAAGTTGTACTATAAAGTTTTTGAAATTGTTTTTAATAAAGTTTTTTTCAAAACTGAGGTTAGATTCGTGTTGTTTCTGTTCTGAAGCCCAACAAACCGACTGGTAAACAGCTCAATGACTGACGGCAGATAATCTGAGTCTTTAAATCAAAAGAATGAAACTAAAACATCTGTGTGGTTTATAAACATCTAAATACAAAGGGACCAGGAGTGAAAACTTATGTTTAGGTCAATCCAGGAACATTCATTTTTGTTTGAATGTTTCCGTTTCAAATAAACACATTTAAGTTGATGCCAAAGAGGCGGAAGAGGAATGAGTTATAACGAGAGACGTGCAAGTTTAAAAAAATAACACAAAGGAGGAAAAATATATCAGATATGTTCCAGAAACATCTTGTACAAGCTACACAAGCATGTTGATGGACCTATTTTTAAGCTTTGACATCAAAAATTTATATTTTCATTTGTACATTTTAATAATTCACCTTTTATCGGGTAATAAAACTTAACATATATGAATATTAATGCTGAGACCTCACAGTATGATTAATAATGAAGATTAACCTGATGAGCTGAAGTTTTGAACCAACAAAAATATACATGAAAACCCAACAAATCCAAGGATTTCTTTGATCCCCTATGAGTAAGTGTAGTCTTTATTTCCTATTTATTTTACAGTATTTTATTATTCTTTTTGCAATGTTCAAGAGAATGGACTCCATTTTAACAGGAGAGATGTCCAGCAGAACCAGGCTCAGGGAGGCCAGACGTCCACCTCAACTAGTTGAGTTGAAAAGGACAGTGACGTCAGACGACGCAAAATGACCACAGAAGCCCCAGAACGATGCAGAACGAGTCCAGTATCAAACAATAAAAACACACAACAGGTCGTTTCATTTGACTGCAGCTTTATTTTTAGTTGTGAAACCTAAATGACAGTAAAACTGAGATCAATAAGCGTCAAATCACACAAACACGTTTCAGACTCTTTTATTGATTCAAAATCAAAGAAAAACAAAGAAAAGACGACGGGGTCCTCGGCGGAGTCGAATCCTCGAGACTTCAGATGATGCTTACCTTCAACACCTGCGACTGCCCATCAATAAACCAACCGATCAATCATCAATCACTGCAACTATGTACAGACGGTAACAGGCAGCACGCAGCGGCTGTTCGATTCAATCACCGTTACACAGGAGATACAAAAAATACTTTAATTTATAAATTAAATCATGTACAGCTTTGACCAAACCAAACACTTTGATTCACAGAAACAGCAGACCTGAAATGGCCGCGTACGATCCAAATACAAAAATGTATTCAAGTTGAGTTGCAGAGGATTCGAGCTCTGCAGCTAAAAAAGCCGTTGATGTGACCGGAGCTCACGCCTGCTCCTCGGACTGGTTCGTTAAAACCTTCTCCTGCTCCTCCTCCTCCTCCTTCACGTCGGGAAGCTCGACGTTCTCCACTTCCTGTTTCACTGAGGTGGCGGCAGCGGCGGCGGCGGCGGCAGCGGCGGCGGCGGCGGCAGCGGCGACAGCACACGAAGCGCCTTCCTCCTCCTGTTGCTCTTCTTCTTTTTCGGTCTTCACGAAGGCGCCCAGCGGGTGATCAGCCAGCAGCTTGTTGGGCGACGGCGTGACGTCGAGATACGACGACGTCTGAGGAGACAAACGACAGCCGGTCAAACCGATGGCGCTTCACAAACTGTCAATACGACAAAGAGACGGACGAAGAAAGTCGAGGGAGGATATCTGTTGTACTTACGTTTTTATAGTCTTCGAAGCAGGAGGGATGGAAGTTCTGGGGAGAGAAAACAAACACTTGTTTACATGTTTATTTCTTAGGGAAGTTGTAAACATGTGAGGGGGAGGGGGGGGCTCAGCGTCATCACCTTGTCGTCGACCCTGATGGCGTTCTTCAGGAACCAGTCCTCCTCCTCCTCCACCCAGTACGTCTCGAACGCCTCCTGGCAGATCTCACATGACTGCAAACACATCACGGTGGTTATTTTCATTCCACAGCAAACAAACGAAGAGAAGAAAAACAAACAAAAACACACAAACAACCACCTTTAAAACTGTTGCTGATGTGTGTTTTTGAAAATAAAATTCAGATACAATGTCGTATATTCATTTTGATTTAAATAAAATATTGTATATATTGTTTTTATTTAGATATACAATTAGACAGACTGCACATATTGAATATTTACAGGACATGACAAACTATTTTAAAAATAACTGGTCGTGTCCGTGAATATTTAAATATCTAAATAAAGACAAGAACAATCGTAAACAGTTTTTCTACTCGTTGCTTTTGTTATTGGGAGCGAGTTTCTGTCCAGACCTGCTGCTGTTTTTGGTTTCATTTACTGGTCCAGTGCAGTTTATTAAATGCCCAGAATAAGACTAAAACCCTGACGTTAGCGACACCATTGTTTCACTTTAACAGGTTAAACCGTGTTTTCCTGTTTTATGTTTCTCTTTAACAGTCAAACAGAACTCATTAAATCACAGTAAATCAATGTTGAGGCATCAGGCATCGACGAAAAATAATAAAACCCTCATCAGCCTGAAATGGAACGATGAGTGTTGTGTTAATCTGTACGGTGGTGGTGGTGGAGCGGGCCTGTGATGCTGCTATTGATTAGCTGATTGACTATCTGTAACTCACCTCTCCCACTTGGTCCTTGGTGGCTCTGACGCTCTGGAACTCCTTCTCCTTGGCGGCCGCCTGATTCTTCTGCACCTCCTCTTCGTTCTCCTTCTCGAAGAACTGACTCTTGGCTCGCTCCTCCAGGTCGGCGATCTCCTCGAACTCGATCCAGTCCTGACGGAAACAAACACAGACGCAGGATTGATCAATCAGATCGGTAGGCGGAGCTGCGAAACAAGTCCGAACACGTCCCGTCTTTATTTTTTGTTTGCTGGATTAACAAAACCTACAACTCCAGTCTGACTCAACAAGTTATCAAGTTTCTTTGTTCACCAGGTTTTCCTTTGTTAGACTCACATTAAAGAGGGCGTCTGATGTGTAATTTGATTCTTATTCTGTACAAATGAACCAATCGTGTGACGTCTACTTCAGTCCAGAGGAACACGTAGATACAATAAAAAAGTTGACTCATAGAAAAACTAAGAATTTGAAAAAACGTGTGGTAAAAAGCCAAACTGTTCCTGCAAATGAAACGAGAGCCGTTAAACTTCATTTAAACACGATAACTAACATTTAGGTCCGACACGGTTCCATAACAAACAGAAATCACTTCACTTTCGGCCGAATCAAAGTGAAAGTAATGCTGTTGATTGAATATTCTCTCCATCTCTTTTCTCTGCGTTCCATGAGCCGCAGCACCAGCAGTGAGAAACAAACTTTGCAGCAAATCAGGACCAAATACACAAACATATTTACGCAGCACATGTAGGAGTCTGAGGTGATGTGACAGTTTTCCTGTGGTTCATTCAGTCTGACTGCTAATGTAAAGCTTAAAAGGTGGTTTGAGGTGAGTTCTGCAGCGAGAGGAGATGAGTGTGTGTTCTCACCGTGAGGCTGTAGTACCAGCGGCGGTGCGTGACCTTCTTGCTGGCCACTTTGCCGGCGTGGTTCTGCCTGAAGTGCCAGTCCAGGTGGTCGGCGTACATGTCGGTCTGAGCGGCGGTGAAGCGCATGCTGCACAGGCAGCACTGGTTCCCTGAGTACAGCTTGGTCACCACGCTCTCGTAGCGCCTGAGAGGGAGGAAATGTCACGGCAGACAGAATGGTCACAACACCGAAGGATCAGACAGCAGGAAGCAGCTACGACGAAACAAACCCGACCTCTAAAGCTCAACTGAGAACATTTTTATCTGGGAAAACACACGAACTTCAAAAGGTTGGAGGCTGTAAAACCTTCAACGGGTCAGATGCTGCTTTCTGATTCATTTTCTGAACTGATTTCAGGTGAAGCTGATTGGCTGCACTCACTGTTTCATGTCGTCAATGCTGAAGCTGGTGAGGTCTGGGAGGTCTTCCTCCTCCTCCTCCTGCTCCTCCTCTTCCTCCTCCTCCACCAACGGAGGTGCTGGAACCACTGTGGGAGATTCTGAAAAAATAAAAGCATTTTTAAAAACATGAAACACACGTTGGAAGCTATCATCAGGTGTAGGGAGCATCATCACAGATCTGCTGTCATTAAGGCTACGCTAACGGCTAACGGCTAAATTAGGAGGCAGCCACAGATTATCAACAGTAACGAATGCTTTAAGATCTGGACCTTAGAGGGTAACAGAACAACAGCAGACAGAACAGCAGCAGACAAACTTACTGATCTCACAGTAAACAAGAGAACATGTGACACTCAAACATAATGTCTGTTGTACAGGATCAGTTAGAGTAAAGTTCACTAATGAAGAAGTCCAGTTATGAATTACAGGTGTCCTGCTATCACATGCTGTTAATAGATAACTTCACACATATTGGTTATTTGTCTTTCTCGATTAACAATAATTAATATCCTAAAAACGAAACAAAACATAATTGATCCCTAATCAAGTGCATGTCCAAGAAAAGGCCAATTTAACTAATGCAGTAACATTTATTATTTAGATACGAGCTAAAACACACAATCATAGAAACTAAAATATAACGATGTCATTATTTAGGAGTGAAAACTAAACTAATTAACTGTTCTGATGCTACATGTCCATAAGGAGTCATTAAACAGAGAAACAGATGGTCAGTGTGTGAAAAGAAGCTTTGATGAAGACGTTCTGTGAACCTTTGTGCTCGTTAGATCCAATCTGTCGGCCTAAATGTTCAGACCACCAAAGAAAGATGCTCACAGACAAGGTGGTGGCACAATCAGGTAAGAATCAGACTTTGTGGAGGATAAAGAATCATATTTAACTTGATGCTCTCCTCAGTCGAGCTCGGTTAACATAAATCTACAAATGGACCAAAGATCTTTGACTCCACTTTTCCTTTCATTATTTGCGTTACAATTATTTGGTGTTGGAATAATTTAGAGAGTGTGTTGGTCGGAAAACAGATTCACCACACCCAAAACAAACAGGGAGGCTCTCAGCAGACTGACCGTTGCTGGAGGTCGGCGCGGCTTCGGGCTGTGAGGGTTTGATGATGCCGGTGGAGATGAGTTTGGACAGCAGGTCATTGACGTCAACCTGACCAAAGTGGTTCTCTGGAGGGGCGACCTGCGGAGCTGCAGCGACACAAACAACTGGTTCAATGTCAGGAAATGGAAATCAACTGAGACTTTGGAGGACCTGCAGATAAACGGAGCCAAATGCGACTCCACACAAACAGATTCATGTCTAAACTTTGTGCTCAGTGAATGTACGCTGATGTCCACAGAAGCTGCAGTAAAATCACACACTTACTCTGCTGTCCGAAAGGCACTGAGGTCTGAGGCAAGAACGGCTGGTTCATGTTTGCCAATAAATTCACCTGAAAGAGAAAAAAGAAACATTTAACAGGAGCTTCATAAGATGCACAAATAACATCCTGATAAAAACCAGGTGGTTTTATTATGTAGCTGTAAGAAAACTGCACGGTGTATGTCGGTGAAGACTGGCCGACACAGACGTGATTTTAAATAACGTCTCAAGACAGTCGTCTGTAGTGCAACAACAATGTATGGAGGACGGATTTGATTAAAATGCTAATAGTTTGAGTTCCTCTGTGACTTTTTAAAGGGAATTATTTTTGACCTGAGGTGCAAATGTTAAAAATAATAATGTTTTGCCCAAAGCTGTTTGTTGTAGAAACTAGACAATCTGTTAAAAACGATAATGCTGTTCTGCTTTTTTTTTTTTTTTTTTTTTTTTTTTTACTTCTTGGATTTAAACCTAATGTGTGAAATCACTGCAGGACACACATCCAATTAACCAATGCTGTTCTTAAAAAGTTGATATCATTTAGTGCTTGTGTCATATAGTCAGAATTATTACATTTACTTGTATATTAAGGGCTGAGGCAGCAGTAACAGTAAAAAATGGCTCCAACGGTTAAATATTGATCCTAATAACTAGACTGATAAGTGTGTTGTGTCTGGTGAGTTGCTCACCGGCTGCTGCATGCCGACGGCAGGGGCTGCAGGGTTGTAGAAGGGGCCGGGGGCCGGCTGGCTGAAGGGTGGCGCCGGCTGAATGTTGAAGTTTCCCGCTGGCTGCATGTTTGGCTGCGCTGGGAAAGCCATCGGCCCCGCAGGGAACTGAGGGTTCATGGGCTCCGGGAAACGCTGGGGGGCCATCGGAAAGTTCTGCTGGGGGGCTATGGGGTTCTCGTAGATGGGTGGAGCCATCGGTCTCATGGGGGGCTGCAGGTTGTGTTGGGGGCCAAACCTGGGGTGCCCCTGCTGGCCAGCGGGGTACTCGAAGCGTGGAGGCCCACCTTGGTGGGGCATATCATACCTGGGCCCCGGCTGGCCGGGCCCCTCGAAGCGACCGGGGCCTTCAAACCTCATCGGACCCTCGAAGCGCATTGGACGCTGCTGCTGGAAGCCCATTGGCCCAGAACCTGGTCCGGGGCCCATGTTGTTAAAGCCCCGCGGCGCGTCGAAGCGCTGCATCGGGCCCTCTAAGTGGCCCGGCCCGGGCCCTTGGCCCTCATACCTCACAGGCGCCTGCTGGCCAACGGGGCCAACAAACCTGCCCGGCCCCTGAGGGGGGCCATCAAATCGTCCCATGCCATCTCCACCTCTCATTGGACCGTGAGCCATGTGGGGGCCCTCACATTGCCCGGGGCCATCCACCCTCTCTGGCATGTTGTGATGAGGCGGACCCCCGCCATCGAACCTACCGGGGCCCTGGTGGTGAGGTCCATCAAACTGTGTGTCATCGTAGCGGCCGGGGCCACCGCCTTCGTACCACCCTGGGGGGTGCGGCCTGGAGGGGTGTCCGGGCCCGTTGTACCGAGAGGGGGGGTGTCCTGCTTCGTGCGGAGGGGTGTGTCCCGGGGAGTCAGCGTGCTGCCGGACACCAGGCAGCGGGCCGACACGGGATGGTGCCTTCAGGATGGATTTGGGAGGAATGGGCAGGTGGGAAGGGGGGGCGTCTAGATTTAGCGGCCCGTCATCCGAATGCTCGCTGGTGGGACTCTCGAAGCGAGGAACCGGGCTCATGTCTGCAGACTCTTTCTGGTGGAGCGGTGACAGGCGCTCACGCTCAAAGCGGGGGGCAGCAGAGTCCAGACCAGCTGGGCTCGGACAGTTCCTGAGAACCACGGTGCCGGACGGAGGGGGGCCCTCTGGCCTCCGGGGGTCGGGGTGTCTGGAGTCGGGGTGTCTGGAGTCGGCGTACCTCCGCGGAGCATCGTAGCCGCTCTTCTGCTCCTCGCGTTCCTCGTAGTGCTGGCGCTCTGTGAGCGGCGAGGTCCACTCCCTCTCACCTGGAAACAGATGTTCTGTCAATATTCCTCAAACTTCACATCTGTGTTACTCCATTTTACGTGTTTCACAAGAAATAACACGAGCTTCAACTCAGTGAACCTCATTTAAGAATGACAACACAGAGAAGCCACTTTAACCCTCTAAATCCCAAAACCAGCCAGCAGGTTTGAAAGGCCTTTAAAAATACTAATATTCACCAAACTGACACCATTCATCAGCCAGAAATTGCAAACAAAGAATTATCAGATTTTTCAAAAATGTACAAACGACTCATCTGTGTCTCATCTATGTCTTATGGTGTTGGGAATATTAACTAAATCTAAGCTAAACAAAAAAAATGCAAAACTGTTTTGGAGTTCAGAGGGTTAAAAAGAACTTCTGTCCTAAATTCTCTAACTAGTTACTGACTACAACTCCCATGATCCTCTGAGAGGCTACCTGTGAGGAGCAGTGACTGCTTCTACTGTTGTGGTTAAATTGTGGTTAAGTGTGATCTGGGATCTTTTTAAAAGCGTCTAACCCTTTTGACGTATCTCTGACCGACACACTGACTCCCTGCAGCTCCAAAACCTGAACTCTGACCTCTCTGTGGATAAAGACAACAACATTTTCCTTCAGTGTGAGCCGGCAACACATCACGATGAACACATGAGGAGCTGTGGACTCACTCGACTCTCTGGGGTCGACTCTCCTCCTGAAGCGAAGGCCTGGCAGTGACTTCAGCGTGGGGAACTCTTTGCCGTGGTTGTACTCCTCGATCATGGGGGCGAGTGAAGGTCGCTGCTGCTCGCGCTCTTTGCTTCTCCTCTCACCTGGAAGAGTCACGAACACGTTAAAACGACTATTGGTATTTATTTATAAAAAATTATTCTGTTCTATTATTAGAGACAATATTCAACCAATTAATTAATTCAACTTTGATTTGGCAAAAAGCTAAAGTGATTTTTTACATATCCTTCACAAAACCTAAACTCCCTTCTTCAACAACATTTAAAGTTTAACAGCTCTAATGTGCAGCTGTCATGTCAGAAATATGCGGCCGCATTCAGAGTCGCTGAGTGGGGAAAAAAATATATTAACAGACAACACGAACAGTTTTCTACCAGCGTTCTTATCTTGCACCATTTGCAGTTTCAGTGTTGCTTGTTACTGTAATAAATCTTCATATTCCTCATAGCTTTCCATTATAACACCCTCTGACCAAACGAATCGGCACACAATCGGTACATTTGTGAGGAAGAAGAGTCAAATGATGTGTTAAATGCTGTGTTTTTAGTGAGAGCACACAGCGTCTGAAGAAGAAAGTCGATAACTGTCGTCTTGATTCTCATTATCTCTGACTGGGGTTTTAGGTTTTGTCGCGGCAGCTAACAAAGAAAGCCTTGCTATGTCAACCCTGCTTTATGTTTCACCCCTCTGTCCTCTGAAACCTCAAAGACACTCTTATTACGACAAGACAGGACAGCACTCTGCTCACCTGGCCGGTCCCGTGATGCCCGGCTGTATTTATGCGACGATGGATGTCCGGCGCTTCGGCTGCCGCCCGTCTTTTCACCCGGCGCTCCATCCTCGCCCTCCTCCGGACTGTCCTCGCCCTCCCACTCCTCTCCGGCAGGACGGTGGTTGACCTGCGTCTTCCTCAGCTTGGACTTGTGCTCATAGTACGACAGCTCGGCGGCATCCATGGCTTCGTGGGGGCGGGGCTGAGCGGACGGAGGCATTCCCAGCAGCGGCTGCTTCTTTAAGGGGAAGTTGGCGGCGTCGTCCCAGCCCTCCGAGCGCTGCTGCTTCTCCTCCTGATACTGGAAGAAGTGCTTGATTTGGTGGGCCATGTTCAGGAAGTCCTCCTGGGAGATCTCGCCGCTCTCCAAACTCTTGCTGGCCTGCAGAGGGACATGCAAAGACAGCTGCTGTTAGATGAATATTAAAGGAGCCTTAACTGTTTAGTGCCGACATGCAGTTTGATGTCAGGTCTCAGGACTGCATCAGTTAAATTCATGTGGCTGCATTTATGCAAGTGTGTGATGACCATCAGGCTGATCTGGAGTCCAGCTGTCGTGGGCAGCTAATGTGTTAGATATTGTGGTTAAAAGTAGAACTTTTTCTTCTCTCCCTGTCTGGCGTGAGAAACAATGTTGTTTTGTTCCAAAGATTAAATAATCTGTAGTCAATTATGATAAAAAAGTAAAAATAAATAAATGTAGAGAGAGAGAGAGGTCCAACTCAGACACACCTGATGATCAGAGTTCAGGTGCAGAAGCTAGAGGTAGCTCCAGACACGGCGGCTAATGCAGTGCTAGGGCTGGAAAGCGAAACTAATATCACAACTTTGGCTTCGTATGATGAAGCGATGAAGTTACAGTAATACTCATGTTCAAAATAACGGATTTCCTCTCTGCTTCATCAACATTGTTATGTTAAAATGCAACTGGTTTGTGTAGTTGTACATTTTGTCATTCAGTGTGACAACAGTGGGGGCTGGAAACAACAGCTGTTGTTCATTATCTTTCTATATATGTGTAACTTTGTGAGCGGTGTTTGTAACGTACCCTCCTCAGCAGGTCCTTCTTGGAGGCAGAGTTCAGGGCTTCGGGTATCTGCAGGTTGGCGTCCACGCTGAGGCGATGCTTCGGGGTTCTGGGGGTGGTGGGCCGAGTCGGAGTGCTGTACGGTTTGTGTCTCTGAGGTCCAGGCTTCTGGTGAGAGTCTTCAGAAAGCTTCATACTGGAGCAGAGACACAAATTTACTTCTTTTTTTACTGCTGCATGCAGAATCACAGAGACGACCTGCTCACTGTTGAACTGGCACTTCAGGCTCTCAGATGTGAGAATGTGCTGCTGTTTTCAAGCCACACTGCGACAGTCAATGTAAAGTAGATTTAAGAGTGCTGGTCAAAAGCAGACAGAAGTCACAAAAACATCCAAACTGACTGATGTAACAGAGATAAACTCAAGCGACTGGCTAATACTCGAACTCTTGCCGGGATACAACTTTGCAATTTGGGAAAACTGTTTTGTTCTTGTGCTGCATACACATGACATATTTTCAACAGCACTAAAACTTAACACAACATGTAGGTCAATTTAAAACCATGCTTACAAACTACTGCACTCTTGATTGTTCACCAGTGTGAAATTAAGCTGGGATAAACTCTGACATTGATCCTACTTGCCATCTCACATCAACAGATGTAAACAAAGAATCAGACAAATGTCTTAGCGAAAGGTTTCGATACCGATCACTTCAGGATGGAGACATCACTACACGTAACTAATGATTATTTCTATTTTGTGTAAAATAAGGTCAACCTAAGTCAAAAAGAGAGAATCAGGGTGTTGAAGTGCAGTTGAAACTGAGCCGAGAACAAACAGGACTTTATCTGACAGCAGTCTGTGAGGACTGACGGCCTGAGCTTTGATACTGAGGTCTAGTTTCAGGTGTTTGCACAGAAATGTTGGACTCACTGTTTGTTTTCCTCCCAGCCGCTCCTCCAGCGGTGAGTCGCCTCCTTCGACTCCTTGCTTCCTCCGTCGTGGCTGCGAGGGGAATGGGAGTCTCTGGACTCGGAGTGCCGGTCGTCCCCTGGCCTCTTCGACCTCCTGCTGTCCGATTGGTTCTTTTTGGGTGCGAGCCGGTCCTCTCGGCCGGGCTTTCCATGCTGCAGTTCGTCAGCGCGGACCCTCCTGGGTTTGCCGGGTTTGTGTGATGGCGATGGGGACAGGGAGCTGCTCCTGGCTCTGCTTTTGGGCGACCGCCTGTCCTTCCTCTTTGGGGAGGAGGTGGGCGAGCGCGACCTGGACCGCGAGCGGGTGCGTTTCCTGGCGTGTGTTCTGGCGTTGCCTCCGACCCTCTCGGCTGCATCGTCGCGGTCGTGTTTGGTCACTGAGCCGTTCGCCAGCTTCCCCTTGCCGAAGCGCTGAGGCTCTGCTCCGCGAGCTGCCTCGTCTCGCTCCTTCTTGTCGCTGCATCTCTTCTTCTCCTTCAGCTCGTCGTCTTTGGTGTCTCCGCTCTTATCCTGTGTCCGTTTTCTCAGCCGAGGATCTTTCTTTGTGCCGTCAGTCGACTTCTGAATCTCAGCCTCCACCTGTTTGCTTTTGCCCTGCACACTTTTAGCCATTGGAGACGGAGATTTGGACTTGGGCTTCTCCTCCGACACGTCCTTCCTCGGGGTCCGGGCCTTGTCCGGCCGGACGGACTTCTCCAGCAGTCGTTTCTCAAGTGTGGAAGTGTGAGAGCTCCCGGTGCTCTCTTTTTTAGTCGGCTGTTCTTTGGGTTGGGAGGCAGCTGGGGGGCCAGAGCGGTTCAGACGGGGGTCTCTGGTGGACGGTTTGGTGTCAGCCGGAGTCTGAGGAGGGATCCAGGGTCGGACCGTCGGAGCAGTTTGGATGACGGGCTTCGACGCCATGCTGGATGCTGTCGGAGTCGTGACTGCAGTCGTGGTTGGTAGCACAAATCCACCAGCCTGTACAAAGAGTGAACAACTGTTAATAAAGGGTGATTTATATTTTTGACTATGTCTGTGACTTTTTCACCTAAAATTATTACATGGTTTGTTTTAATTTAAATTTTTTTTAAGAAACTGAACTTCAGGTGATTTTTGAAGCCACACAATGACTTTGAACCAGAAAAAATCTCCTCATTGACAGCAGATGGCCAGATTAGAGCCTGAAGCTGATGAACATGTGGCAACTCCTTCTTACCAGGATAAAACATGTGTATTGATGATAATAATTAGCATCAAGGAATGAAAATCAGATCTTCGTCCTACCAGCTGTGCTTTGGTCTGCTCCAGCTCCAGCTCAATCTTCTTCTGCTGAAGCTCCAGCAGTTGCTTCTGCTTGGCCAGCAGCTGCTGCCGGATCAGCTGCTCCCGGGTCAGGCTCGATTGGCTGACAGCGGGGGCCGGCGCTGCTGGTGGCGGTTGGGGGGCCGGTGCTGCAGGGGGCGGCTGGGCCGGGGCCGGGGCCGGCTGCGGCGAGGACGCCTCCTCAGACTGGAGACGAGGGAGGAGGAGGAGACAAAGAAAAAGTTAGACTAAGTGAACCTACATCCTCCATTTTTCTCTTTCAAGAGCTTCTGCTGATTTCTTCTTCCATTTCCAGATAGTTTCTACTTTTAGCTGCAGGGCATTTGTCTGACAGCTGGAGTTCAGAGCCAATAGTAGATTCAGACTTTACACAATCATAGTTTTAAAACACTGGCGGTAAGAGACAGCCTTAGAGACACATATTCATCAGAATGCTATTTGGATTAATAGCTGTGACGATGATGTACCAAAATAAGGATGCTAATGGTGGCTAACAGCCAACAATGGTACAAATGGCTGAGTCCATCCAATGCAATAAACTGCAAAAACAAAAATAAATGACATCACACTTTCTGAATTCAAGGCGACGCCTTGAAATAGTGTTTGTCAGAAGTAATTTTTTTAACTTTATGAAATGGAAATTAAAAGTAGAAAATCTTCTTGTTTTCAGACACTGGAATGAGTAAATGGTTAGTAAATTAATCAGCTGTATATCTTATTAATAACTCACTAACTGTTATGGGTTCCTAAGTGTGCTGCATTTTTAAGCACAAACTGTTGCAGTGCTAAAGTGCACAAATTTGGTTCCTCCTTCATGAAAAAGCATATTTGAGCATTTTAATTAGATGCCACCTTAATTGAGAATGTAGCCATTTGTGTTAAATTGAAGTTTTAAAAAAAAGTTAATCTTCTTCTAAAGGTTGTTTTACACATTAAAAAAAGCTTCACATCAATGACTGAATTGTTTTACTCTTATTTTAGCTCTCTAAAACCCAGAACTCACCCTGCAGGATTTAAACACGTCTTTAATGCACACAACGGGTCACCAAAAATTACAAGAATCATCAGAGCCAGGAAATGTAAAAATAGACATTTTTTTAAAAACTTTGACAGTCGTTTAACTCATCTGAAACGTGTTTTCCTGTCAGAAAACGGAGCGAAATCTCAGCTTAAAACTGATATTTCTACCAGTACTCGTAACACCTGTGCGCACTTGGAAAAATGTTGTACATGTTTATTCTAGTTTTTTCTTCGAATTTTAGTAGGAAAAAATAATCAAAGAAAGGCAAATGCTTTCTAAAAATGATTTAACCTACTGAGTTATTATCATCATTAACTGGGTCACACAGTTGCAGGACTTGATATTGCAGTGAAAAATGAGTACAAGTGAGCAAATTGTTAGAACTAAAAAACACCCAGAAACTACTTTGTGTTTGACATTTACAGAGTTTACCCGAAAATGTCAACATCCAGTTTAATAAAAGCATGTGAAATAGAAAATACAGTGTGGAACGAACATAAACTACCTTACATTTGTTTGATTTTGTATTTGAGAGGTGCTCGAGGTCTCAAAATCTGACTGCCTGTAACTTAAGAACCTAGCTCGGACCGTCGGGTGTGGTGTCTGCAGCACATACACACCTGTTTTAAAAACTTGGGGTTGACGTGAATGCTGGCGTTGACGGTGGGTGGCAGCGGTTTGATGGGCCACGCCGGGTCCACAGAGTTGACCCGGGCGTCCAGTGCATACAGTTTCTTCAGAGGAAACACGTCGTCCCACGTTGATCGTAGCTTGAACAGACTCTTTCTAGTGTTTTCGTCCACCTACAAACAGAGGACAGGACTTGGTCCACAGCTACCAACAAAAAACCAACTTCAGTAACATCACAGCAAAGGCTAATGCACGTGTTAGTACTGCGTTTGCTTTAGCTTTAAAATACTTTCTGGGGTTAAAAAATTAAGATGTAAAAATCTAGAAGCATGACATTAACCCTCCACCCCACACTTTTATTAACAGGACTACATTATGGCATTAAGTACACAGGAGCAGAGTGCAGGTGACTACACATAAAAAGCAAGCAACACAACAAACAGGAGGGAAGTGAAGTGGGCTGCTAAGATTCTTAGTGCTTAATTTTTAACAATGCTTAACGGCAGCAAAGAGAACTGTACCTTTTCAAAGACACATATAAATGAAGTGATTAGGTTTTTAGCAAACACTGCAAGGTACTCTCCTCCAACATTCTTCACTATGGAATCCACTAAGTACAAAACTGGAAGCTTCTCGGTAGCTGGGGCCTGGAGCAATAGAGAACTCAACAAGTTTAGAAAACAACAGGGGTTAAAGCAACATTTCAGAACAAATGCTCAATCACAATTTTAACAGGGGAGGAAAACCCTCCCCATCAAAACACTGGCTGTGTGAAAAATTCAAATTAAAAAGTGGGGAAAAACAAGCCTGGAGGGGGGGAAAAAGTGTCAAAAGTGCTGTCCAGAGTCTGTGTGTTGTTTCTTCATTTTGGCTTCAAAATAAAAAAATATAAAAAAACTCTTCAAGGTTTGACCACAGCTGTGATCAACCCCAAAACAAAATCTTTCACAGTCTGTTCAGTGCCTGCAAAGAAGATTATGATCCTTCCTCAAAGTGAGGGCAGAAAAATATGTCCAAGATGCACTGAGGGCTCAGAAAAAAAGGGATCTCAGTCCAGTCCTCCACATTCTTGTTACCTCCAAAGAGGGCTCTTCCTTAAACCACTCTTTGTACTTTACCCAGATGACACATCAGCAAGTTTAACTCCACACCCAGTGAGCTGTATGCACTTTAAAGTTTTACCCCTTCAAAGCTTTTTCTTCTTGCAGTTGTTAAAAAACTGTAAACCCTTTGGGACAAATGATTTGTAGGCATTTGATTTAAGAAGCTGCTTTTAAACTCTACACATTGAAGCAGAAGTCTGTTTCTAAACTGTGCAGCATGAGCTGAGTAAACACAACCAGTCCGAACAAGCCGAGTCAGACTCAGTGCGTCAGGAAATGTAAACCAGAGTCATACCAATAAATTACACTGGGAAATAAAAAATGACAAAAAGCACATTTCACAATTTTTATTATAAACATTTTAACCATTCAATAACATTTCAGTAATTCAAGATTCACTAGTGAATTAAAAGCAGAGAAACTTTGTTTTCTGGTGCGATCAGGCTTCGTGTCGCCATGCGAGAAAATGCAAACACTGACCACAGAGGTAACTGAGGCAACCTGCTGACTGAAATGCATTTCTAAAGAGGGCGGAGGGGGCGTTAAAGAGGGCCCATCTCCTGGTTTGAACAATGACTACCCAACAATATTTATGAACAATAGGTTCGACTGGTAGCCATTTAAAAACATTGATGTGGTCCCACCCCAATCAGCAGATTTGAGGAGATTATACTGCATGAATACAATGACGAAAGGCCAAATTACTTCCAGTGGCTACGAAAAGTCAAAATCCACCCTAACAGTATCGCAGGGCCATAACTTCAATGTTTAAACTGGTCAGGTAGATCTGTGTAATAAATTACTAACCCTAAAATATGAACTTGTTTGGCACATTTGTGGTGTTATTTGTAAATATCTCTATTTAGTAAAGGCATTTTATGAGATTTTTCACAAATCTGCCAACTAAATCATGACCAAACAACTTCTTCACCAACATGTTTGTAAAGGTGTAATAACATGCCTTAAAATGTTGAAGTTCAACTCTGGTGGGAAACCCTGAAAAACACCTGCTCAAGTTAGCAGACCTGGTGAAACTCAAACCCTGCAGGCAGTTCAATGATGTCTGTGTTTAAAGAGTTCATTTGTGCTTTATTTTCCTGTTAAAACCGTCTTTTGATGAAATGTATACCAACCTGACAGGGGATTCACCACCACAATAAACAACTCAGTGGTTCTACTATTAATCTACCAAACAAAAGAGGATGAGGCTCATGAATTACACTCAACTGCACTTTTATCAGATACATCCATACAATCCAGGATAAAAAAAAATCTTCCCCCTTTAAAGGCAAGAGGTGTTAATTTAATTGTTTTATTGGCTTTGTTCATGACTGAGGTGGTAGCCGGTGGGAGGGCTGTGCTGCACCGCATTAAGCTGGAATGTGATTCTGATGTTACACTCAACATCACAAGTGTTTCTAGTCCAGTTTATCACCACAGCAAACTATAACCTCAATGTTAACCCCTTGAACCTTAGACGGCCCTGCACCATGTATAAAAATGCAACTTGTGAAGTCTGTAAGTGTGACACATTCATGGAAGAGGCCGCCTGTTGGTGATCTGATTAAACGGATGCAGCATTTATTTTGGCAGAGTTGTAGTTGAGAAATTTCAACACAGGTTCAGTAACAGCGCTGTGTAGCCGCCCAGCTGAAACCAGAAGTTTACAAAAAGACTCTCACTGTCTGACAATAAACCAGACTAAACTTTTCCTGTTTCAGGTCAGTTAGGATTACCAACATTATTTCTATTTGCTACACACTGTATGTAAACTGAAGACGCATGTACACTCTAAAAAGTAACTCCAGGAACCCAGTCCCACCACGGAGTTATTTGCATTGTAGCATGAAAACAAAACTAATTGACTGATTTATATTCAGTATTTAGGGCTGAGAGGTGGCTCGGTGCAGCACTGTTGCCTCCAGTGTGGTCTTTTTCAACAAAGAAGTGTTTGTGGTGAAATATAAATGCTAACAGTCAACTCAGAATCATGAACAAACCCTGATTTGACCGCTCATAAGTTATTAAAGATCTGATTTTTAAAAAATCGATTTTTCATCAATCATTTATCGGTACCCTAACTTGAGCAGGTGTTTTTCAGGGTTTCCCACCAGAGTTGAACTTCAACATTTTAAGGCATGTTATTACACCTTTACAAACATATTGGTGAAGAAGTTGTTTGGTAACGATTTCGTTGGCAGATTTTGATATTTTTCCCTTACTAATTTAAAAGCACTCAGCGTCTCTGGCTTTAAATGCTCCGGAGCTGACATAACTGAACCAGTAATTTTAAATAATCAACAGTTGTACTTCCGGTGCCAATTACACAACCGTTTACTTTGACTACTGAGTCACATTTCTGTTCGTAACTAATGTGAGTCAACAGCTATTTCCTTGTAATTATGAATTTGTGGTGATAGATCATCGCAGGACATTTATGTTATTTAACCTGCCTTTTCTTGTTATTAAAGGCTCGTTTTATCTTTAATCTATTGCAAGGCTTGAGGCTAGAGCTGGAACATTTTTGTTTTATTTGACAGTCAACTTTTGATCGGCAACTATTGTGAGGATTGATTAGGAGAGCTTTAATCATTTTTAATGGTAAAAAGCTAAATTCTGAGTTGACAACAGCCTTACTGAAGTCAAACTACTTGCTGCATATATCACACATTGAATATTCCAAAAATGCATTTTGTAGCCTGGTTTTCATATATTGCATTATTTTCCAATTAACCTTGTTTTCTACTAAGCTACGCTGTCATTTGTGAGCTATAAAAATAAAGTTTGCCCTTCTTTAAAAATTGAAACAATCTTATGAACTTAAATAGCTAACACACTGTACTTTCGTCATATCACTGCAGTGTCGTCCAAAGCTCAGGCAGTTTGAGGAAGTGTAACTTCAATTTGGAGTTTGCAGTATTTATGTTGTCTTATTTTGTGGTAACTCTTTGTTGACTTCTCATGCTGTGATTTGCCATTTCCGTCCTACATGACTAAAGTTAGCTTCCTTAACATGAGTTTAAACAAATTTAGTGAACTATTTAGTTAAAACGCCAAGTTTTCGCCATATCACTGCAGTGTACGTGAACTTTGAGGTAGTTTATTAACCTACACTTCATATTAAACACGAACTAAACCAAGCAAACCGCGAGTTATATGATTTTAAGGTGGATTTTAACTTGCGCTGAATCGGAGACCACACCAAGTTCAAGCTAAACTGCGGCGGAGTTTCGACAAAGACTTAAAGGCTACGAGACCATGTCTTGTTGTGAAATATATTAGTGGATAAACGAGTGTTTCACTTTAATACACAACAAAATGGAGCGACAGGCCACTGGAGAGAGTTGCTAACCAGAACAACAACGAAATGTAACGTATTTAGGAGCCGCCATGTTCAGCTAGCAGCTAAAGGCCGTGTGGGCCTACTACATACATACATCGACATGAAGCATCTGTGATTGAAAGTATTCTATATTTATAAAAACCTTGCTGATTTGTGCTTCAATTATTGCGACGATATCCTTGGCGAAGTTGAGGTTCTCTTCGGCCAGGATGGTCAGCATGTTGATGTGCGGCTTGCTGTTGAACGTCAGGTCTTCCAGCGAGGACTGGTAGTCCCGGCAGGCGTCTTCCCTCGCCGCGCTGTCGTCCATCTTTGAGCTGAGCGACCCGGGTAAACCTACACGAGCCTTATCGATACCATAACCATTGATCAGCAGGCAGTCCATGAACTCATGCAACTAACTGTTCTGTCCGGAGTCGCTGACAAATAACGCCGGTTTGGTGGTTTATTTCAGCTGCCGCCTGTCGCCGTTCACTGCCTGTTTTCGACGACAACAAAATGGCGACTCTAGCTGAAGGCCTCATACCTCACACAGGAGAATTTATACGGGCTGTGACGTCAGGCGAACCCTAGTGGCTGGCTCTTGGCCCACTCGCCTGGGCCTTTGATTGTGATTGGTTCCACAGAATAACAGCCACACGAATGAGCCAATCAGAGCGGAGAAGGGTGAGCTTATGATTACATAACGAAGGCAGCCCAGAAATGATTATCCAACTCAACAACATGAGGCCGAAGCATGGCGGCCCAGTCCTGATGTTAATGAGATTATAATTAATAATGCAGCATTGGCGCATTTATCGTTTGGCTTATACACATAATATCGGTATATAATTAAATATTCAACATGCTAATACATGTTCTAACAGGCCAATGTGTGATTAGTGTTCACACATGGATGAAAATGTGCTGAACCCAATGACCTGCTGTCATCTGAGCTCAAGTAAAAGGAGCTTCACATGATGAATAACTGGACATGGAATCATGGCTTTGTGGCTGCTTTGGGCCTCTATGTGAACAGTCCATTTGTTGCCTTGCAGCTGTTGCACATTTGTCTGCTTTGTTTGGTCATTTTGTGCCTCTGTGTCTTTGCGGTAGTTCATGCTTTGTCTCTCTGTGGTTGTTCTGCGTGTCTTTTTGTGATCAGTCTGTATTGCTGTCGTACAGTGTCGCTTTGTCTTTGTGGTCGTTTTGCATCTCTGCGTGACTTTGTAATTGTTTTGTGCTTTTCATCACTTTTTGTCCATCTGTTGTCATTCAGTGTCTGTTTTTGTAGTTATCTTTCACCACCGTGGTTGTTTTGCATCTTTCTGAGAGTCTTTGTAATTGTTTTGAGGGTTTTTCATCACTTTTTGTCCATCTGTTGTCATTCAGTGTCTGTTTTTGTAGTTATCTTTCACCACCGTGGTTGTTTTGCATCTTTCTGAGAGTCTTTGTAATTGTTTTGAGGGTTTTTCATCACTTTTTGTCTATTCGTTATCATTCTGTGTCTCTTTGTGGTCATTTCTCACCTCTTTGTAGTTCTTTTGTGTCTGTTCTTTATCACTGTCTCTTCGTGGTGATTCTAAAGTCTCTGCTGTTGTTTTGTGTCGTCTCGTATTTAATACATAAAGTTGTTAGATTCTGCGATGTCACCTTTTGATGTGCTGATTTTGCTCTTTAAAAAAAACAAATGTGGTGTTTTTACCTGATAAATTGCTTTAAAATAAAGTCATCTCCACGTGAATTCTCAAGTTGCAGCAAAGTTGATCATGTATTTTTTGAAACTTTACATATGTTTCACATGTTCATATGACCTGTTTGGCATCAAAAAACAGAATTTCCTCAAAATTTCTTTTCCTTGTTACCCAGTAATTATCACCAACATGACTGAGAGACTGCAAACCTGTCAAATAAAACACCAGTCAGCATTTTAATAATGATCTAAACTCATGAGCAACAGTCTGATGTCACCTGCCTGGATTACAGTCGCTGTGGCCCCAAAGGTCGGATTCAAAAAAACAAAACAACACAAATCCAACTGCGCGTGTACGATACAGTGTTCAGTCTGTCGGCGAACCTGGATGCTGATCAATAACACAGAAGGTGATTAAAAAAATGTACGAAAACGTCCCACAACCATCAGAAAATAATCTGGTTTCTCCTCACGTCTGTTTTTTTTTTTGTTTTCAGAGTCTGATCAGCTCTTTCGGCTTCGAGAGGAACGAGACGAAGACAGCTGGAAGCTGAAGGTGGAGTTTTAGGTGGAGTCTCGTCTCATTTTCACCTTTTTACTGATCCTCTCGTGCGTCCGTCTCTCCACAGCGAAGACATTAACGGGGCCAGGAAATAGTTCTTGTGATTGAAGACCTGTCGAAGAGGAGCTGCAGCCGGACGATGGGGAGCTTTGAGGAATGGTCCCGAGTGAGGCAGTGATTCGACAGTCAGATGGGTCAAAGGTAAACACAGAGAAGACATCGACAGCGTTTGGCTTCTCTACTGTAACGTAGGAATGATCACAGTAGGGCTGCACGATATATGAAGACAGTGACACGGAGATGTTTGGGCTTTCTGGGACATAAACTGAAAAAAAATGCAGGAATTTCCACCGGATGACTCAAACAGCTCTACTTGGAAATATTTAAATCAGTCCAGAGTGATTTGGGTGATTTTGTAGGGGAGTGCATTTGTATACAAAATAAAAATGTCTGAAATAGTTATTTGCTTTGAATAGCATTCAGATCTGGCTTTGCGCTCGTCATCCAGAGCTTTGTGCTGCTGTCAGAGTACCATCAACTGTTCTGTAGCTGATACATTTTAGAACAGCCGACTGGAGCTGCGTGGTTTTAGTACACTTTGATAGTTAAATAAAATAAAGAGTGCAGCTCTCAATTTTACTGTAAATGTACTAATCTGCATCGGAATTCAACTTAAAATTCTCATAGAGGCTAAATACACATTAAATTGTGTCCTCACTTGCTGAGAATCTGCTCACTGACCGACGCTATGATTTAGAGATGTTCAGGCTGCAGTGGAAGCTTCTAGTCTCCACCAGAGCAGCTCACACACATACGAAAACAGTGACACAAGATGTTTTGTCAGATTTACCTGAAACCAAGTTGTGTTTGTGGGAAAGCAAAATCATCAGTGATTAATGTTCCGTTATTTGAAAAGCCCTCCGAGTGATGCTGCGTTTCTTTTATGCAACCAGATCTTCCTTTTCTCTCCTCACTCATCTTTCCGTACATGTGGAGTCTGCATGTTGACAAACCCACACATGAAGCGTTTTCAAAAGATCCTCAAGTCTGAGTGAATGACGTTCTATCAGACAGCAGGACTTCCCTATCAAGCGGGTAATAAAAGGTGCAACATGACGTGTCGATGCTGAAACAATATATCGTGCAGCCCCCAGTAAACAGAGCGTTTCCCATGATGCTCTGCTGCATCCTGACAGGAAATCAGCTGATGGAGCTTCTGCAGCTGATAAATATCAGATATGTATTCGTATGGAGCAGGGAGGGACCAGGAGGTGGCTGAAGGCTTTCTTCGTTTCCTTTGGATTTAGCACCAAACTGGGCAGGACTGTGCAGCCAATCATTTTTAGGAAACTATGAGCAAAGTTTTCAGGTAACGAGATGGAAAACACAGAACCTGGACTGGACTCGGGAGGCCGACATGATGCAAAGTCTCTGATTGGGAGCAAATGAACAGCGTGAGGAGATCCGTGCTGCTGACTCACTCAGACAGAAGTCCTCCATCATGGCGCTGCAGAAACACAATGTGAAACTAAAAACCCTCCACACTGGCCTCTGACCTGCAAGTTTGTCTTTTTACTGGAGATTTAATGTTCAGACGAGAAAAAAACTCCGGCTGGCCGCCCTCCTCGCCTCCTGTTGGCTCAGTTTCAGGCGTCGGACTCGTCGCTGCTGTCGCGGCTGATCTCGATCTGCAGCGATGGCAGGTTGTCCAGTCGGCTCTTCTTCATCTTGTGGGTCAGACGCTCCTGTTTCTGTTTGATCATGGCACCCCACATCCTCTGCAGCGTAGAATCGTCCTCCTCCTCTTCCTGTTCCTCCTCAACCTCCTCGTCTCGGTCGCCTCGTCTTCTCCCGGCACCGCTGCTGCCGCCGCCACCGTCGCTCCGCCCCGCCGCCGTCGAGGAGGAGAAGAGCCCTGCCGATTGGCCGCTCGGTCTGCGGTCATGCCGTCCGCTGCTGCTGCCGCCGCCGTCATCGTCGCTGGAGCCGAGCCGACTCCACAGACCGCCTGCAGAAAACCCACAGATGTTCATGTGTAAAACTGAGTGACAGCGAAGGCAACACTTCCCCAGTTCTTTATAATATCTACTTAAATATATATATATATATATATACATATGTGTGTGTGTTTATCTACTGGTGCATATGAACAAGCTCTATTTTTGTTGTGCTTTGAGGTCTAAGTTGTTTTCAGGTTCTTTTTGGATGCTTTGAGGACTTTAAAAGGCTTTTAGACACATTATCTGGCGTGATGTGGTTTGGAAATCCTTCACCGAGATCTGCAATCTTGACAGAGTCGTGGCAGAAAACAGCAGAGGTTGTATTTACTTGTCTTTCTCTCTTTGGACGAATTTGAGTAGAGGCTCCTGCTGTCCTGGCTGGCCACGCCCAGTCTGCGGTGCACGTCTCTGATTGGCTCTCTGGCTGGGGGTGTGTCTCTGGGGGATACGGGGGAGGGCGAGCGCCGTCGGTCCGGAGAGTAGCGTCTTTTCCCGAGCCTCTGCCGAACATCTGTAGACGCCGTTGGAGAGTCAGAGCCTCGCAGCAGCAGGAGGAGCAAACAGACAAACACCTGGACTGAGAGGCTCACCTGTCTTCCCGCTGCTGGACACCGGAGGGGGCTGTCGGTGCTGAGAGCCGCCCTGCCTCTTCTCCTCCAGCAGCTGCCGGACGTCTGTCACCTTGGTGGGCGACGAGGATTTGGTCCTGCTCTGCGACGCCGACCCTCCGATCCTGTTCCTGTTGACAGATGGACGACCAGAACACGAAATGACCGACGGTGACGTGTTTCCACCCGAATTCACAACCTCGACTTGAGACGCTACAGATTCAGAAACATTCTGCTGAGAAACTTTTCATGGTTGGCTGAGGAGCATCATTTCTACTTTTGTTTCCACCGTCTGACCTTTAGGTGTTTATGCGTCGTCAGATGGAACTAGTGTAAAGACTAGAACTGCCATCTCTAAACATGGGGACACCTTATCAGGAACTTAAGATGGAGTCCTGTGATCCTTGCCAGACATTTTCTACTGTCACTGTCCCCGAGGCGAACCACTTAGCAACCTAACGAGCAGGTATCGTAAGGTAGGATTGGCAAAGGTATAATAAAAAGACGAAGCTGCAGGAAGTATCAACATTGTCCTCAAACGTTACAAGTATAGAAAAAAAACAAACTCTAAACATCTACAATAACAATATATTAACTTATTGTGATGAAACTGTGTGAGGGTGAGGACAGCTGAGGACAGGTGAGGGTGAGGACAGGTGAAGACAGGTGAGGACCAGAACCAGGACCAGGTGAGGGTAAGGACAGCTGAGGACCAGATAAAGGTGAGGACAGGCGAGCGGTGCTGACCGGATGCTCTTCAGGTGCGTGTCCAGTTCGTCGGCGTACATCGTCATCTTCTTGCTCTTCTTGGGCGACGGCGTGGAGATCATCTTCAGCTCCAAGTCGTAGTCCATCTCGTCCGACTCCGACCAGGGGGACGGGGACCGCTCCGCCCGGCTGCGAAGCCCCGCCCCCAGGGAGCGCGAGCCACCGCCCCTCTCGCCCCTCTCCCTGTACTCCACCACCCGATCATCCGAGTCCATGTCTTCGTCGCCGTCTTCTTCCTCTTCCTCCTCCTCCTCCTCCTCCTCTTCCTCCTTGATGGGCTCCTCGGGCAGGTTGACCAGGTCGGCTGAGGAGGAAGAAGAAGCAAAAGATTCGGTGTGACGAAGCCGAAGCAGCAGATTAAAGACATAAACCAACGATATGGAAGCTTTTAGTGGCCGAACATGACTCAGAGCAGCTTCAGGCACATTTAGCAGAAACGCTGTGTTCTGCCAGTCGCACCAGATTTCTCCCTGAACTGCATCTCGCCGTGACTCAGACCCACCAGCTGCTTCCTCACAGTGTTGGTGTGTGCGGTTACCCGAGTGTCGGTGTGTGTACGGCGGCGTGTGTCCCATGCTGTCTCCAATCAGAGGCTTCTTGCTCTTGATGACGTCTCGCTGGATCCGCCGGTTGTGATACCTCCTCTTCCTGAACACACAGATGGATATTTATAAAATACAGAAAAGAGTTTTATGGATGATATCTAAAGATTATCGACAGCGGATCCCCACATGAACCACTTTTTAAGCAGCAGAGGAATCACCTGAACATTCTTCTCAATGTCACTTAGTACAAATATGGATTTATTAACCGTTAAATCTCAAGTTTTGTCACATATCAGCGGAATATAACAATAACTGGAGTCACATAATTAATCACGTTCACAATTACCTTTTCCTTGTTGTTTTTTTTTAAAATGACGTCTTTACATTAATTGTTGTTTTTCTTTTTTAAATTCTAATACATTATTATTTAATTTCTACGGTTTGACTTTTGTTTGTTTTTATCTTATTTTTAATGTCTGGATCAGTTTTCGCTTGCTGTTGAATTTTGATTTTATTGTTTCATTTTAAAGTCATGTTTTGCCATCGTCAACTATTTTCTACCTTATTTTCTTAATATTAATAATTTAATCTATTCCTATTGATCTTAATCTAATTGTATTTTTTGATTTAAATGTTAATTTTTTTTATTTGCAATTTTATTATTTTACTTCACTTCAATATTTTTTCTTTTTTATAATGTTTTTACATTTTATGTTATTTCAATTTTATGTTTTGACCTCTGTGCAATTTTTTCTTACATTTTTTTTCACTTTAAAAAAAACAGTATTATTTTATTCTAACATTTGACTTTCTAAAAATTTTGACTCACTTAAAAAAAAAAATCTTGATTTTTAAAAACATAAAATCTTGTCCTTATTTAACTTTTATTTTTGGACTTTAGATTTTTTTTTTTTTACTTGTCTATTCCAATATAATATAACATTTTGTCTTTCTGGATTAATTTTTTATTTTTTTTAATCTTGTCCGTAATTAATTTCGATGTTTGGACTTCTCAAAATGTTGTTTTTAAACTTGTATACATGAATATGATTTAACGTTATGCCTTTTTTTTTTCTTGTTTTTTTTAAATCTTGCCTTTACTATTTTGTGTTTTGTCGTCTTTCTTATTTTTTTTTAATTAATCGAGAAAATAATAGATTGTTGAAGTCATCCTTATTTGCAGTCCTGCTAAACAGAGAAGGACAGTTCTTCTTTATGAGCTCAGATGGATTTAGGTCCAAATAGTGACGAGCTGCACATCCTTCAAAAACAACGATTTAAAGGTTAAACTGGTCACTTTAATGCAGCTGCAGCTGTGACAGAGAAAAGATTCAATGTGTTCTGAAGTCATACTGAAATATTCAGAGTCCTTCTGTTTGTAAAGGTGAAGAATAAAACCTGAGAAACTCCACTGACTCACTTATGCCCACAAACGGACAATCTGACGACACACCAATCCAGAATTATCAACCACTAAAACCATCAAACTCAACCTTTAAACGTCTCACCAGGAGTTGCTGAGGATTCCCTTCATGCCTCCGTAGTTCGGGTTTCCGTACTTCATGTAGTATCTGCTGCGTCGAGCGGCGCCCGGCTCCTTCTTGTCGTCTGGAGGTGGAAATTAAATCACGTATGTTTTAGGGCTCGAATCACATCATGCATGAAGTTTGGTGCAACTCTTGGACGTACTGACCAACCGGCCAAAATTAACTTCTACATAAAAGAATAAAAAGCCTCGAAAAATGAAACTAAGACTTTAGTCACTGATAGCTTCACGGTTGCACAGAATTGTAGTTTTTACAGAATTCCGTTTGTTTTTTGCAGATTTTAAGTTGAGATTTGTTCAGTAAAGCAATAACTCCGCTTCGCGTCGCGGTGTTCTAGACTCCACTGTGTGCATTCAAACTGTATAATGCAAGACTCCTCATTGTTTAATCATTATGTGTATGCATGTGTATATGCGTATCATGGCTGTATATGTGTGTGTGTGTGTGCGTATATATATATATATGTGTGTATATGTGTGTGTATAATGTGTGTATAATGTGTATATATTTGCATGCGTGTGTGTATGCGTATCATGGGTGCACGTGTGTGTGTGTGTGTGTGTGTGTGTGACCTTGCGTGGCAAAGCGCAGGAACAGCTTGTTTCCTTTGAAGGGCTTGATGGCGGGTCTCAGGTCGTTCCTCAGCAGCGATTCTCTCTCCGCTCGCGACAGATCGTCCACCTGCGACACATCGATGAGTCAATGGAACTGATCGATAAACCCGATCGCTTCGTGACATCATGCTACTCGCTGCTCTACCTGACCACCCTCTGCCTTCGTCGGCGGCGGCGCCTCTCCGTCACTGTCTTTGCCCTCAATCTCCTCGGCGCTCTTCTTGCCGCTGTCCTCCTCGTCCTCGTCCACCTCGCCCTCCTCCTCGTCCTCGTCGTCCGACGTCTGGCCGCGGCGCCCTGTGACCAAGCAGCTTACCCATAATGCACTGCGCCGCTGACCCTTTCACAGCGATTGATGAGGCTGCTTCTGCACACACTGACCTTTGCTCTGCTCGTCTGGCTGGCTGCTGCTCTCCGTCTCCGTGGTAACCGCCTCCGGGTCGGGCATCCGGCTGGCGTTGATGAGCGCTCGGATGCACGTGTTGTCGTCCAGCCAAACCACGTTACCTTGGAAACGATGACACAGATCAGCCGGTCTGTTGTCTGCGACCTTCGACCTGAAGGTTTTACACTTACATCCAATGCTTCACAAACATCTGGAGCTCCAAACTGTGACTCAGCTACAGAGGAGCATTGTGTGTGAAGCACGGTCTGGTTTTGAACAAGCTGATGTGCTTTCATGTCCGTGCTGTGTTTTCTACAGATCTGGTGGCCGGCTAGAGAGACTCACCACTTCTGATTATCACCCGAAATTACAGAGCAAAGACATGATGGGAGCTAAAGAGGTGATTTATGGGAAAACCGTTCGTCCTTTGGTGATGAGACTCACAGTGGGTGAGCGAGGACAGAAATGCTTTTATATATAAATTGTTCATGCAGGGTAGAAATTGTGAGAAGAAGACAAGGATTTCAGAAAATTTAACTGAAGGAAAATTCAGGATTTAAAAAAAAAAAAAAAAAAAGACAAATCTTAAACTATGACTGCGTAAAAAACGCAGAAGATATCAAAACACAGATGTAGAGGAATAACATTTAAAGCCTTGTGGCCCGTTTAAACTTTGAATTAAGTTTCTGCTGGAGAATCTGCCGCATTTACAGAGTTCCAAAGACGGCTGGTTTCTGCAGTTGTCCAGCCAACTTTCCAATCGTTTAAATGGGATTTTTAACGCAGCTTTTTATGAATTTTGTGAACAACGTACGACAAATCGCTGCCACCAGTCATAGCACACCTTTTCTGACCGAGTCATGTATAATTTTGAAAAAGATGTGGGACGAGTTCGGTGCCAAGAATGACGTCGGAAGAATCTATAATAAGAGTCAACCAGAGGAACAACAGGACGGGAGCTTCAGTGTTTGTACATTAGCAAACTTAAAAAAGAAACTAATGTACAAAATGACCCACAAATCACGCTGGTAGAAGAAATAAGGTGCAAAACTGTACTGGTGTCACAAAAAAGAATAATAAAAAAGTCTAAATACAGTAAAACTATTGACATAACAACAAGCATTGAACAGATGCTTGTGTCTCGGTGGATCCAGGATTATTGGGTTTTATTGTCGTTGCAGAAACCTGTCACACGATTGTTTTTTTTACCGACAAATGAAACGAAACACTTGAGCTGTTTTTACGTATAAACACGCACATTTGAGAATGTTGTGAGCTGAACCGACGGGAACTTCAGTTTTAACTTCGGATTTTTGTTTGTGTGGCTGATTCTGATCGTGTTTTTTGATCGTCTGAGGCGGTTTCGCTGCGTGTTGCACTCACAGGACGTGTCGTCGATCCACTCAATGTGCGCCGGAGGATACTCCTTAAAATAGCCGAAGACGTCCTGCGTGCTCATGTCGTCCACGCCCGTCACGTGGATCGCCTCCATGCGCAGTCTGGGGATGGCTGAGCACCACAGAAGAAGAAAACAGGATCAGCAAACAAACAAACAAACAAACAAACAAACAAACAAACACGGCGCCAACACAAACAATAAACAAAGTGCACCTCGTACCTTTCTTCATGCCGTCTTTGTCCAGGAAAACATTCCTCTGACCGACGATTTCCTCCTCGCTGCGGAAATGAAAACGCCTCGCTCGCTTCTCTTTCTTCTCGATCGCCTCCTAAACAAATCAAACATCTGGGTGTTAAAATAAAACGCTCAGTGTAACAACCACTTTAATCATGTAAAAACTTCTGAAAACGTGATATATTACTGCTGTTTGGAGAAAATAAGACATTTCAGGACATTAATAGGTAATAAAAACAATCATTAGTTATGATTTAATAGACCGGTGCTGCAACTAACATGTATTGACTTCAATCAATGAGTTGTTTTGTCTATAAAATGTCCACAACCTCGAAATATTCAGTTAACTGTCACAGAGGAGCAAAGAAACCAGAAAACATTCACATTTCAGAAGCTGAAATCAGAGAATTTATAGAATTTAATATAAGAATTTAGTTTAAATGTTGATTGTTTGGTCGATAAAATGTCTCAAAATGGTGAAAAATGTCCTTCAGTGTTCCCTAAAGATGACAAATGTCTTGTTTTGTCCCAAAATATTCAGCTTACTGTCAAAGAGGAGGAAAGAAACCAGAAAACATTCACTTTTAAGACGCCACAGTCAAAGAATTTAGACTTTTTTTTCTTTAAGAAAATTAAACAAATTCATAAATGATCACAACAGTTGCAGTGGAGACAACTAGAGAGACTGAGAGCCAAATAAAACACACTGGCTCAATACAATAAAAAAATGTAAACAGCTGAATATTTATAGCATGTAAAGCTGCAATTTTATATTTTCTATTTTCATAGAAAGTCAGCACTTGAAAAAAATGTTGCACACTTTTTTGAGACATTTCTGAGTTCTCCATAAAGGTGCAGGACTTTATATTGCAGTAAAAAAGTGAACCCACAGGGAGTAAATCAAAGTGGAGCTTACAGGGTTCATAGCTGACAGCTAATCGATTCGTTGCACCTCAGAGGTTCAATCTCAGAAAAAAAGTTGTATATCAGTAAGAATACTACACATGGAACTCAAAATAAGAGCAAACTACAAAGAACACGCTTTATTTCAGGATTCCTGTTCTAAAGTTCACGCACAGAACAAACAGAGGAAGTAAATCCAAGTTTCTTTGTCGTACCTTTGAGTTGACATCTATCCCAGTGATGAACGCTCCAGCCTTGTTCTCGTACCGACGACTCGTATCCTGCAAAACAAGGAAAAAAGTCACTTGACACAGACACTGATCTGGGTTTGAGGTTCTGTTCGGTGGCATTTTCACTGAAGCTCTCCTGAAGCTGACCAACAGCAGCTCCAAACAGTCACTACGGCTGGCAGAAATGATCTAAATGTGCAGAGAAAGAAGCTGTAAACAAACAATCAATTCTGAGATAAATACACAAAGTGAGTTATTAAATTAGCAAACAAAGAAATAAAGTCTGGCTGAAAAAAAAAAAAAAAACAACATAAATTGGACAAAGTGATCATTTACCAAAGCCCTTTTTAAAAACAGGCTCTTTAACTGTAACTTGACTGTCAGAAAATCTTGACTCCACAGGCAGTTAATTCATTTAACTTTCCACAAAAAAACCCCTTGACTTCTACAGCTGAGTGTTAATAGACAGATCAGAGGAACAACAGCTTTATAAATCAAAATGATCCTCAACATGTGTGAGTTTAAAACAGGCCGAGTTGTCCAGTGACTGCACCCACATTTAAATATTCAACAGCTTTTAAACTATTTTTTAAAAAACCTCCTTCAACCTTTTAATGTTTATAAAACCTCCAGTTTACTGAATGGAGTTTGGTGTGAGAGTCGCTCCACACAACCAGCACGTGAAGAAGCAACAAGTGATGAAACAACAAACGAGACAAAAATCTAAAACTAAACGTCTCGAGTGTAAACTGGTCCCATTTAACGGCAGCGGCTCGTTATTAGCTGCTAACCGACGACGGGAACAGGAGCTAACGACTAACTAGCTCCAGCACAGAGGGCCGGGAGTCCAGGTTAGCGGACGCCGACGCTCCCCTGTGAGGCGCCGGCCGCAGCAGACGCCAGTCCCCGGATTTGACGGGGCCTAGTCCGGGCACCTACCGGCAGCAGCTCCTTCAGGGAGCGGTTCACCGAGATGTCCTCCGCCTCCAGCTCCCCCTCCTCCACCTCCATCGGTTCGGCTTCGCGGGCATCTCGGTCCGACTCGGAATCTGAGTCCGACTCCGAGCGGTCCGAGCCGCTGTCTGATTTCACCGACACCCGTAAGCTGCGCACTGCCGCCATGGCGCTCACGGAGCTGGAACAACGGCCGCCGCTGCTGCCGCTGCTGCTGCGGCTCTTCCCGTAACCCGGCAATGCTTCCCCGCTGCGTCTTCTTCTGCGGGTAAACGGGTGTTTGAGCGGAGCTTCAGCGCCCCCTGGCGACGGAGGTCCTCATGCGTTAAATACGTTTTATTTCTGTTTCTCCTCCAATTTTGTATTTTTATCTTTATTTTATGCAATGAAATAAAATAAAATAATAATTAAAAAGCATCGTTTTACTTTAACATTTTATCTGACTTTAACTTAATTTCGTGATTCTTCTTAATTTATGCAACACATCTTATTTGAATTTAGTTTAATTTGTCATTTTATATTTTCATGAGAATTTTATAGCAAGCATCCTTTATAGGCTTATTTTAATTTAATAATTTGCTGTTTTTACTTTAATCTTATACAAACCATTTTGTTTTAATTGACAATAATTTACAGTTTTGTCCTTTTTTTTGTTGCTGTATTTAATTTTACACAAAACACTTTTTTAAACTTAACTTTTTTTTATTTTCATGTTTTTTCTTAATTTTATGTAAAAAAAAATCTTGTCTGAATTTATTTGAATTTGTCCTCATTTATTTTAATACATTTTAATTTAATTTTAATTTTATGGCAAGCATTCTCAATAAACTTGTTTAATGTTTTTACTTCTAATCTAATCTAATGAAAAACATCTTGTTGTAATTTGCATTGATTTAGTTTTGTCTTTTTTTGTTGCTTTTTTACATTTTATTTAAAAAAAAATCTGTGTGACTTTATGTCATTTATCTTTGTTGTTTTCATTTCTGTGTAATTTTATGCAAAATATCAGGTTTGGATTTCATTTAATTTCATTTTAACAGATTTTCACTGATTTGGGAAATTCCAGACAACTAATAAAATCACAAAAAAGTAATAATTTACAGATTAATACAAGAAATAAAATGAAATAAATTGAATTAGCTAATTAAAAACTTAAATAATGTCCACTTCAGAAACCTTTTTTTGGTTTGTTTTTTATGACTGATAATTTATTCTTTCATTGTGCTCTTGGCTGTGAAATTACACTATTTTTACGACTACTAAATCAGCAAAAATATTGTTATTTTACAGCTATTTGGCGTTACTTGAAATAAGAAAATATGTATATCTAGGATTGAAAAATTAAAAATAATTTTTACTTGTATTTTTCAGCTTCTCCGTTAAAGAAACAAACAAACAAACAAAAAAAGAATTATAAAACAAAACAAAACAAACTTAGATGTTTGCTGGGGAAAAAAGAGAAAAAAAAGGCAAGACCAAAACTGTGAATAATTTCTTTTTCTTTGTTTTTTTGTACATAGTGATTTGTTGTTTTACAAGGTAAAGTTACGCTGTTTTACTGCATTTAAATCAGATCAAATGTGTAATTCTTTCACTGATATTTGCTGTTATTTTCACCAGTTTTTAACCTTAAAATATTCCAGTTAGTTTTATGTTTTTCACGTAATTCCCTTGTTTTTTTTTAAGAACTTGCCTTTACTTCTTGAGTCACTTTACGGCAAAAAAAAAAAAAACTTGCCTGCAGTGACGTATTTACAGGCATTTGTATGTTTATTGAAAAAAAAAGAGACTGAAAATGATTCAGATTTCTCTTTTTGTTTTTTTTTTTGGTGCAGCTGAAACAATTAAAACGTTAGAAACTTGACCAATCCAAAGCAAAAATACTAAACTATGCTTGTTTTTATTGAAGAACGTTAACCGGAAACGCTGCTTTTTCTCAAACCTTTGAAGTTTTACAGTGTTCTTCAGAAATAAACAGATTTACAAACTTCCAAACACACACTGGACACATGAAGCCAACGTCGGTGAAACAAAGTGCAGAAGTCTCGTCCTGCACAAACTTTATCATGCCTTCGTGTCACAGTTTTCCTCCGTGATGCAGGACGTGAACAGAAACACACGGCGACATCTTCGTGTTTAAGCTACATCGTTATCCCCCTTCAAAATAAAGTAGCACTTTTATTTTGGAAAACCTGAACATAAGAAGGAGTAGAGGAGGAACAGATCTTGTGCTTCCAGTGCAATCAAAACAGTTACAGCAGATTTGAGTCAGTGCTCTGGTTCAGACTGTACATCAAATTATTAATGCAGTGAAACAGCCACAGAGGAGCGTCCACACAGTCGAGCCACTTTAGTGCAAAATCGCCAGTTTCTTTGCATCGAACGGCACTTCAGCTTCTTCGTTTTGTTTGAACACAGTTTCTCGTTTCCCTCTCAGCTCTGAATCAAACCAACAATAAATGTGACGTTCACAAAAAGTAAATGTGTGTTTCAACCTTTGATCTCTGAACTTATTGTAACGAGCATCAGGCCACAGCTCGATCGCGTCGACGATACCGAGACTCAAAATGGCGACTGAAGCGTGTAAACAAAGTGACATCGTCTGAATCATTTCAAGAATTCACATTTAGAGTTCGTGGCCGATTCGGAGAAACAAGACGGCGAACGTTCCCCGCAGACCTCGACAGACTGCAGCTGTGTTCTGGTTCTGGGTAAAAGCGGTGGTTACAGGTGTTTGTCAGCGTTTCTATGAGTTTATAAAGTTTTAACGTGTGAATGTTTGAAGGAGAACCAGCAGCAACAGTTCCCTAATGACGCATCTACATAAATGTACATGAACTAAATCAACAGATTAAACAAAGTTAATTTGAGTTTTTGCAGAATCCTGAACAAACACAGAGGACTAAATCATTGTTGGGGGGTGAAAAAATTCACTCAAAACATCTTCCTTATTAAAGAGCAATGATTCCTCCTGTTGTGATTAAATGACGGAAATGTTCCAGGAGTTCATAACTGTCCTGTAATGCACCCGGTTCCAGTAAAATCAGAAGGTGTGCAGGAAAAAACTCTTTTATTGAGTAAAAAGCGCTGCAGCACTTGGATATGTTTGACGTTTACAAGCTGCTAATAACTGTAGAAGCTGCGTTTGTAGGATGCAGAGCTCAGTTTGGTGTTTTTTTTGTTTCACATAGAAACTGCAGACACTGGCCTCCACCAGGGGGCGCTGCAGGGAGGGAGAGTTGTCTGGTAAAGCATCTGTTTTACTCTGTTCAAGCCTTCGTTCACGCTAAGACTGAAATTTTATACCCGAAAACAGCTCAGTGAGTCAGTGACACGCAAACTCACCTGATGATTATATAAAAACACAGCTGATGAGAGCGTGACGAGGACAATATGTGATCGCCTCTAACCAGGAACTTGATTTTATCAGTTGACATTGTGAAATAAATACATCCATGCGAGTGCAGGTTAAACTGTCATGTTTACCAGATTACATTTAAAGCCTTTCTTGGGTCGCAAACGACTGATTTATGAACGCTTGCACAACAAAAATGTGTAAATGTCGGTGTTTTCTTTCATTTATTAATGTTTCCCAAAGAGTTTTCTTCTTAACCTTCATTTAAACTTGTTTGTCGGGTTCAGGATGTGTCTTGGGGGCTGCTGAGTCGCTATTTTGCGAGCAATAGTTCAGTCGCATGCAATATTTGTCATAGACGGTACATTTCTTGTGTTTCCGTTGGGGATTATTTCTAATTACATGTCGCTAATGAAGCACTGCCGCTGTTCCACAAATGTGTGCAACTGATGCTGAAGGTCTTTAAGGAACTCAGAGGAAAGACTCCGAAACAACTGGAAGCAACAAACGAAACTTGGTAGAAAAAAAAAAAGAAGCAAACTACTTTCAGTCTAATTGAGGGGTTCAGAGCCAAAGTGGGCCAAACCACAAAAATGTTTATGGTCTACCAGTTTGTGGAAAAGTGGTCCAACCAACAGCCCACCAGTAACGTCACAATGCCACTTTGAAGTTTGGCCCATGATGGTTTTGGCATGAAAATTTAGTGGCAAACTGGGCCAAGCCACAGGAATTACTGGTCATTATATCGCAGGTAGTTGCACGTGTTTGCGATTCAAGATGGTGGACAGCGCGACCTCAAGCCTCAACTCGTACGTAAAATACAAACTTAATTAACCACCAGCAAGCATCCATTTCTACCCCGTGGTCCTCAGCAGTAGCTCTAGTTCCTTATGATGTAACTTCTTCAATGCTGTTTAACAACATTGTTTTCTCAATAAGTAGTAAATGTGGTTTGGCCTGCACTCCGCAAAAGGAAAGGCAGAATGAGAACTTAAATAAGTCATCATAAAGCAGCTGTTTCTATCTCTGGACAGTGTTGAAACGTCTTTGGATGCATATAATGACTCCTCCAACAACCAGGATTTATTTTTAGCAACACAACATTTGACCCCATTTTTCCATAGACTGTATAAAAGATGGACGTAGCTACGGTGACGTCACTCGTTGGTTTCTGCACTGAGAAAATGAAGCCAGGGTTTTGCTACTTCCTGGTTGACATCTTGGATTTTTGGAGCCAGTGACACAAAAATGGTCGGAGGGGGGCGGAGCCATAGGAGCAGCGATTGGTCAGACGGATTGAGAGGCGGGCCCTCTCTGCCCGCCCACATTTACCGCCTTCTGCTCGCTTCATCTGTATGGTCGCTGCCGACTGTCAATCAAGCCAGCCACGCCCCTTGCCCCGCAAAATGTTGACGATTTTTAAAAAATTCAGAATTTATTTATTTTCAGATTGGCCACCTGATCTCTGGATTTGACCATGAAAACTAATAAGAAAAAAGTCCTGAGCTGGAGGAATGCAGTATTTCGTGATCTGTGATCACTTCTTTTCCAATTCCAGTCTATGGGAGCCAGGGCTTTTTGGAGTCAGCAGCTAGTGGACGTAGTGATATTGCAGGTTGTTGACACTTCCGGGTTGACTTCATTTTTTTGCTGTTTTTTTGCTACGTCCATCTTTTATACAGTCTACGGTAAAACCAGTAAATGTGCTTCGGCCCACTTTGGCATTAACCCCCTCAATTAATCCAACCTGCTAGTGTCTGTTTTAATCACAGTTTAATGGACGTTTCTGCTTGTAGCCTCGTAGATGTAACTTTCACAACAAAGTGAATTAGAGAGGTGATTGGTAATTTTGGCAGCTTTTGCTCTCTGAGATGTTTTTGGGTCAATATTAGTGCTGAAATGTAGAAAAATAACCCACAACTAGAAGTACTGCCGCTCGTACCTTTTGATTAATGCGACGGACTTGTGCAACGCCAAACGTGAAATCAGACTCGGTCCGATCCAGAAAGATTGTTGTCACAAATGACATAAACGTGCTCCAGACTTGAGGCCGACATGTTCATCTGCTGTCAGACGAACAGAAAGCGTCTCTGATATTGGTACTTTGTTGGACGTCCGACGTGTTAAAAGGGATAAATCTGAACTTCCACAGGTTTTATAAAACCTGCTGACGGGACTTTGGGGTCCTACAGGAAGACTCGCAAGTTCTTCAAATGTTTGACTCCATTAAACTTCCGATCTGTGGACTTCCTTTGATAAAAGCAGCTTTTCAGACTCGCCTCTGAGTTTTCAGTCTATTCTAATCTCTAAATTTGTTATAAAGCACTTTGTGAGACCGACAGACGCCCTGATTATTAACTGTAAGCTGCATTTTCTGAAGCTTTGTACCTGCTGACGAGCCAAAACATGTACTACTTCCTGTCATAACGTCAATATTCAGTGTTTAGCCACAGTTTTAGTAGCTCATCTGCAGAGCAATCATAAAATACAGTCATTATTTCCTCACACATACAGCATTTGACAGAAGTTATGAGTTCATCAATGTTTTTTAACGCCCCTCGTGCAGCGTCCACAGTTTGTTCACAAGTTGCTCTTTAACCCAAACTAAGGTTTACATCATCAGATTCAGCTCTCAGAATTATTAGCAACTTATAAGCTACCAAAATACAAACTTATAGGATCCAAAGAGCCGCTGTTGTTTAGTAATGAAGTATTTTTTCAACCCCCGTCCTGTTGTCGTTACAGCTGAGAACTTTTGCATATTAATATGTGTAGGAATCAGGAAAATGTCAAATTAAAACAGCTTATGATTCATATTTTAGTAGATTTACAGTAAAATGAGAAAAAGTGCACTTTTTCCAAGTAAATCATGTGTTTGTTGTCGACATTTTCACTGAGGTAAATAAATGATTGATTTTTTTTGCTCATTAACGTAACGGTACGAGTGTTTTCTTCAGGTGGAGCCTCCAGCCGTGGCTCTGTGGTGTTCACATGAGACGTTTACTGACACTTAAACAGATGAATGTAAAACCAGACGAGTTCTGCAGAAAGAGGAGAACCTATTGGGTCACATTGTGGTCCTCACAGAGATAGAAAGACACGTGTGTGTGAGCTTCAGATGTTCATCGACGCTGAACCTCCGTTTACGTTCTGGAAAACAAAACACGACAGAAGAGAACAGATCAGATTAAAGTTTAAGATTATTGATGTTCAGAAAGAGACGAAAAACGTTTCAAAAAATCACCGCAGAGGACGACAACAACAAACATTGTCCATTAAACACATGCAGCTCAAATGAAAAGTGGAATTAAAATCTACAGAAATATGGATAAAGAAGCTGCATGAATCAGGGTTTGTGCACCAAACTGGATTTAAAAATGTGATTTCATATTGTTTTTCAATACTTAAAATTATTGACATTTATGTCACATTTGCTTCATGCTTCCAGCTGTATAAGCAGTAATTCAACATGATATATTTACATAATCTACAAATCCTGGACACTGATGCATTAAACAACCAATAACTAATCCTGTTTTTGCTCCAGTTCACACTGGCCCTTTATGTTTTATGGTGTATTTATAGGTTTTCTGCATAGATTTACAACAAAGTATTCACGGTCTCTTAAACTGAAATACATGACGGTTTAATATTTTATTTGAGGGAACTGATTAAAAAATTTCCAGACCTGCAGAAATCTTGATTTTTAGGACACGAAAAAGCACAAATCAGTCACTCTAAGTCAATAACAGGACAGAAAAACTGAGAACAGGTGACTTTTAGTGAAGCCGCTCAGCCGCTCACTTCGCAACAGCAACCTCATCCACCTCCTCATCCTCAAAGCACACACTGTCTTTGGCCGCTATTCATTTCAGTTTTCTGCAGCTCTCGACTGGAACCACTGACAAAAAACACTTAAACTCAGTGTATTTATATCTTTATCTTCTTTTAAAAATATGGTAAAGCAACTATTTACCGAGTTCTGTACCTGCTTTTAGTGTATTTTTATCTTCAAAGCCTTTTATTGTTACGTTTTGTTTGTGTATTGTTTTTTATGGATGTATTGTATTTTCTGCTCTGTGCTGCCTCTTGGCCAGGTCGTTATTGTAAATGAGAAGCTGTTCTCAATTAACCTACCTGGTTAAATAAAGGAAAAATAAAATAAAAATAAAAGTGGAAACGTGAAAACAGTCAGAAAAATCCAAGAAAAAAATGTGTAGGAAGCATGCAGCAGAATGTAAAAACACCAGATGTGAAGCTGTACGAACCTGCTGCTGCCGTCCTCACAGCCTAGTGTCCCTGCTGATGACAGACGAATGACAGAAAACATCACATGTGTAAAGTTCCAGCTACAATTTGGAAAATTGAAATGTTGCATTTAAATAAACTAATAATTTAAAATAAGAAAAAAAAAGTAATTTATGTTCTACTTTTATGAGCACGTGTCTTCTTCATTTTATAAAATCGATATAAAATTAATCCTCTGAACAACAAAACCTCCCAGTGGGTTTAAAAGGTTTCTTCTTTCAAATAAAACGACACCATTCATCAACCAGAAACTGTAGAAACAGAAATATTCTCAACCATCTGTGAACTGATGATCTGTGATGTGCAAGTTCTGTAGCAAACCCAATTAAAATCATATTATTCTGAAAAATTTCTTTTTAAAAAATCATCAAAACAATAAAGCACTTGCAAAAAAAAGATTCTGCAAAAAACCAAAAACTTCTGTGTCATTCACGACTTCATTCTGAGTCAACGGCCGTCAACAGTCGTGTCACAACAACTCTGAGAGTTTTCAGGTGAACTGCAGCCAGCGTTTCCACAGAGCGGAGAGGAAACAAATACGGAAACAAACTGGAGAGTTTGAGAGGAAAATAAAGCAAACTGGATCAATAAAATAAATGCAGCACGGCTCAAAAACGGTGAACAGAGGAGCAAGTTGTTGGAAGATACATCCGGCACGGTGAAACATCTTTCTAGAGTTGATGAGCAGAGACTAAAAATGGTCCAAAATTACTCAAAAATTGTTGTTTTGAACAAGATTTAGTTCATTTTAAACTAGTTTGCAGTAATTTAAGACAGTTT
>NW_007577846.1:117551-120029 GCF_000690725.1 Stegastes partitus | reverse complement strand
TTTCCCCCTCTATCGTCCAGTCGTTTGTTTGTGTGTGTTGTTGTTTTTTATTTTCTTATTTTAAAGATGCATGGCATTAAAAACTTTGTCATATCGCCCAAGAAACTTGTCTGAAAAATAAAACAAACGGGATCAATAAAACAAAAGCACTATGGGTTAAAAAACTGTGAACAAGTTGTTGGAAGATACATCCAGCACGGTGAAACTTCTTTCTAAGGCTGATGAGGTCAAAACTGTAAATAGTTCAAGATCCGTAGTGCAGAATCCCATTGTTCTCAGTTGGTAGAATTTGGATTCCAGGTTTTAGTCAATCTTTATTAAAAGAAAAAAAAAAAGTAATCAACTGTCATTCTTCCTGCTCAAATGAGAGCTTTTTCGCCGTCTATGGCTGTTCTGTCTCCATAGAGGTGCAGGACTTCATGTTGAAGTGAAAAATGAACCCACAGTGAGAAAAAATAATTTTACTTACTGCTGCCGAGTGACTCAGCTTGTCAAAACGAAACTTGAGGTTGGTTCTGGGAGAGTTCTTGTTTCTCGTGTCTGGATGTAGAGGAGAGATAAAAACAACAGGGCTCAGTTAAACAGAAACAGACGAGAGAAACGTTGACTGGAAGTTTTACCGGACCTGTCGGGCTGCGACAGACGATCAGCGGACTGGAGCTCTGGGCCTCGGCAGCCTGGATGAGCTGGAGGCAGAACGAGGAGAAGCGTTATTGATGCTGAAGCTGATTTAAATGTGTGCTTTCAGAACTTCACATTTCACTCAGTTTCCTTGGTCTTATTCATGCCACAACACAAAAACCTCACTTCTCATATCATCGAATCTTTCTAACTACGTCTGCTCGACCATCTCTGATTTGCCTGAATGGTTCTTCTTTTGAATACAGATATTTCTAAAGATATTTGTGACATTTTAGCTCGATATATGAAATGCTTTCTCAAAAAAAAATTGTCCATCGTCCTACGTTTAGCACGTTTTTTCACACATTGAAATTTGTGAATGAAAGTATCGCAGTTAAAACAGAGAGACAACACTGCCACCATCTGGTCGGACTGCCCTGTATAATGCTACGTCTTCAGGTGAAACTCACCAGGTGAGTGTCGTCGGCAGGGACGCTGAAGCTGCAGGTGCTGGAGGTCGACCTGGAAATCTTGCTGCTCTCCTTCTTCGTGTGAATCCTGCAAATAAGACAATTATGTTGATAATGCGCTCGGATGAGTTGTGAGCAGTGCCCCTGATGCTCATTTGATGACACACCTGTCCCGTTGTCCCGCCTCCGGAGAGCTGGGATTGGACGGCAGCTCTGGCCTCACCTCCAGCATCGGGTGGCAGCTGTCGAAGCTCCTCTGCTCGCTGAGAAGACTGACATCACCGAGACAGAAGAAGAAGAAGAAGCTTTAAAGGACAAATCCGACATTTAGTGACGCCGTTATGCGTCGAACAGAAAAGTTACCTCCTGTGGTTGTGTTTCTCCGTTTGGCTGTCGACGCTCAGCAGGCGAGGAAAAAGCCCCGAACGCCTCTTCACGGGAGATTTCACGTTGTACTGACATCAAGAAAAACAACAACACAGCAGCTGTTAGCGGAAACCAACAATCTTCAGAGTCATGAAAACAACATCTGTGACAGAAGTTCGGAGTCACCTCGGCGCTGATGTGAGCCAGACCGCCTCCACTCAGGCTGGTGGGAAGCCCCGCCCCGCCCCGCGACATGGTTTCCATGGAGACACTCCGCCCTCGCATCGCCCGCTGACGAGAACAAGGTGCAAGAGAACGTAGTAACACAAAACCCACCGAGTTTACAGCCAAATAACCTCCACCTGCTCACACCTGACCGTACTGTCAGCAGCCAGAGTTCAACATTTAGCAGATTTTTTGACATTTTTTCAATAATTCTGGACGCAGACATCATCATTTAAATGGGGACTTTGCTGCAATCATTGGATTTGATATTTAGTTCACGTAACTGAAGACAGAGAACAGGGCGTTAAATGTTTTACATGTTGAGATATTAACCCTCTAAACACGAAAATCCACCGGCTGGTTTAAAAGGTCTGTAAACTTTAGACCATTTATCAGACAGAAACGTAAAGTAGAAAAAAACTGTGGATTTTCAGTTTTCTGATGATTCACAAACCTCTAGTTTTAGATTCCTAAAATCACAACATTTCATCAAAATCTATTTATTCTTCATGACTCATTTATTAAATGACCAAATATAAAATGTGCACAAGCTTCTGTATAAAACAACCAACGGCTTGACCACCTCTGATTTGTTAGAACTCTTTTATCCTAAACTATGGATATTTAAAATGCTTACTGTGATATTTTAGATTGATGTGTCAAATTCTTTCCATGTAGTAGAGGTATTTTATGAAATTTTTCCAAAATCTGTCAACTAAATCGTGACCAAACAGCTTCTTCACCAATATGTTTGTAAAGGTGTAATAACATGCCTTAAAATGTTGAAGTTCAACTC
>NW_007577846.1:90796-116434 GCF_000690725.1 Stegastes partitus | reverse complement strand
CTAACTTGAGCAGGTGTTTTTCAGGGTTTCCCACCAGAGTTGAACTTCAACATTTTAAGGCATGTTATTACACCTTTACAAACATATTGGTGGAGAAGTTGTTTGGTCACGATTTCGTTGCCAGATGTTGATATTTTTCCCTTACTAATGATATTCTTTTTAAATTAATTCCCATCGACCCACTTTCAGCAGGTTTCTTGGCACGGCGAACTTTTAAGTTATGTTTAGTCGACAATATCTCAGGAACCTGAGATGTTCACAGTTTTTTCTCATCATGTCATTGATTCAGAATCTGCAATATTATAGATTAAAGTCGATTACATAATGTGTGATTGTCGGTAAACTGAAATATGAAAAAAATTAGTTGAAGCTGTCTTGAATAGTCCCATCTTTCAGCTCACATTGACAAAAACATAAATAAAATGTGACAATGCAGAAGTTAACTCGTGATATTTTCTGAATTATATGTAGCTGCAGGTCACAATTATAGGAAACTAAATAAATAGAATACTTTTTAATATAAAATAGTGGGTCACAACAATGGGGGAAAAAAGCATTTGTTGAACTTTTATAACTGGTTAAGCAGGTATGAAAGTTGTACCACAAGAACAAAAATATTGTTAGATAAGAAATGATGTTGTTAGTTATACACCAGAACGCTGCTTTACTTGGATTAGACTAAAGTCTACCAATAGTTCCTGATATATTGTCATTTAAACAGCCTCATATGGGAAAGTGTTTGATATATTAGTCTAAGATTTCACAAATATCGTTGTCCCTTTAACTTTAATAAAAACTAATGCAGGTGCGCCTTATCATGCTGTGATACACACATTAAATACGTGTCTGTGAGGTGATACTGACGGTGTGATGATGTGTGTTCCTCGTACGCAGCAAATGTCTGCCAGTAATGTAAGTTGTAAACAAACAGGATTTACTGGACAGACTAAGCCATTAAAAAGTTGTTTTATTGTTGTTTTGACCCTATAAAAAGGCAGATACAACAATCTGATGACGACAACATGACACTGATTTAAAAACGAGGCTTTGATATGAAATCAAAACGCTGGCTAACACAAGCAGAAGGAAAAAAGACCATAGGAGAGAATCAAGCCCTCACCTTGATGGACTCCAGCAGTCCTCCGTGGGCGTGTCCGTTCTCCGCCCGGCCCTCCTCCTCCAGACCCGACGTCAATCCCAGCATGCACTGGGAGCGTCTCTGCAGCTCGTCGTGGAGGCCGTCCAGCAGGGCGGCCCGGGTTCGCTCCTAACACACCAACACATGATGAATGTGAATGATTTTAAACAATCTGTGGTGTCTATCAGTCCAGCAGTGATGATTCACAACACATTTGTGACACTGTAATACACTTCTGATGTCTATGTGAGCCCTGTTTAAATAGTTTTATGTATCTGAAATCTGGTAAATTGTGCTGCTGTCCCCTTCTGTCAGAACGCTCCTTTAAAAGAGATTATTAATCTAAATGACCCTTTTCCTGGTTATACAAAAATATCCTGAACAGATTGTTTTTCACAGTTGGAAACACTTGTTTGACTTCATCTGGTTGAAGCTGGAGTTTAAATATGATACCAAAACCGATTTAATAAACAAACCAGTCCCTCTTTTTTCTGCCACAGTGCAGTGACACACGTGCTGTTAACATTTTCATACAGCTTTGACTCCTCTATTGTAAATACTGAAGCTGCAGAGTCAGCAGATTTGAATCTCTGCTGGTTGAAATTCAGTTTTGAACTCACATGTGGCTGTTTTTTGAATAAAACCTTTCTGCAAACAAAGCAAAACCGATTCAATTTTGAGGACATTTTCTTGGCACTGATCATTTTAATGACAAAATCTCACATACTTGTACGTTTTCATGAAAAGGTCGTACTCGTGAGTCTCAAGATGTGGGCAAATTTAAAATAAAATAACCTAAAAATAAAAATGTAGGAACACACCTACGAGAGGATGGTTCTGCGAAAGTGACGAACCTCTGGAACCTTTACGGAACATTGGGGATGTTTCTAAAGCCTTGGCTTTTAATCACAAAACTGCTACAGTTGAAGGTTCCCTACATGATGTTAGGGGGACGTTTCATTTTGGTTAACTTATGGTGGCATTGCAGCATTCCAATGGGAATATTTGGAATGTTAACAGAACGTTCCACTGTGGTTTGGTTGGCACACAGTACATTACAAGAATGCTGTAAAGAATTTTGCCTTGTAACGTTCCTAAAACATTCCGAGATCTCAATTTGAAGTTCTTTAAAGAGTTGGAGGACATTATTTCACAGACATTCAGGGAACATTCAGGACATTTTGCAAATGTTCTTTTGTCTACCTGGGACAAATTAAGGAATCCAGGAACATTGTGTAGGGGGGAAAAAAAAAAAAGGTGTCCTAAGATTGATCCCTGTGGAACACCTCAGGGTTTATTTAGCTACAGGAATCCAGGAAATTTTATCAAGAAGTGAGTGCATTTCATACAAAATAGAGTCCGTTGATACTACTTTTTCTTTTCTTTTTTTTTTTTAAATCCTGAAACTTTTCATATTTGATAGAACTTTAAGGGCAGAACTTGTTTAGTTAATGACAGCCTGCTGCAAAACCAACTCTTAGCTTGTTAGCTTATTTATTCAATGGAACCACAGCACAAGTCCAACGCCGTATTGATGATGATTAATTGTAGCCAGCACAATAAATAACGTTCCAGAACATTCTTAGACAATCATAATGTGAAGTTCTTCAAAGGGTCTGGACGTTATTTAACAGACATTCAGGGAACATTCAGGACATTTTGTTTTTTTTTTTTCTTGCTGAGATAAATTAAAGAATCCAGGAGCATCATGTAGAAAGAAAAAAGAAAGGTATCCTAAGATTGATCCCTGTGGAACGCCTCAGAGTTTATTTAGCTACAGGTTTCTCCCAGGTTTTACTAATATGAAACTGACCTAAAGAGATTTCTTTAACCTTACAAATTAAAGAACATTTGAAAATTTGATTCAGACATATAGCTAAGCCTGAAGCTCACTGTACAACATTTTTAAAGCTTGTCTGCTAGTGTCTGCCATTTAAAGTGTCAGAATCTACAGATTATGTTCATTTATTTCAACATTTTAAGCATTTCATCATCTCTGCAGGAAAAAAACATTTTTAAAAAAACACTGCATTTCTAATTACTTTCATAGCTGAGAGAGGAAATGTGTTGAAATGATAATAAAACTACATCTCAGGTGGTAGAAACGATCATCCCAAGTGATCGTCTCCTCCTTCAGGTGTTTTTACCTCCAGCCGGGCGAAGCGGTCGCTCTTGTAGCAGGCCAGCTCTGCGTTGATGAGTTTGGTGAGAAGAAACTCTCTGAACTCTTGACCCTGAAAGTAAACCCAGCAAACTCAATGCTTCGTCATGTTTCACTGCCCCATTTACCGAATAACCTCCAGTCTTACCTTCTTGAAGACGGCTGGATTTGGGAGGGGCGGGCCAAACGGCGGTACGTCCTCACGTGCTGTGACGGACACCTGTCAATCACAACAGTTTCTACTGTCACTAAAAGAAACAACGGCATCACTGGATGTCTCGTTTTAGCAACGGTCACCATGACAAAGACTCCTGTGACGCTTAATGGCCTTCAACCAATGCATGCGTATTTAAAACAAACTGGGATTCACCTGGACACTGTTCACATAACTCAGTATGTGTAACTCTTCATATGTATCCATGGACTAAAACAAGAACATTATTTATTGCACTAAATTCATTTATCACTCAATTTATTAATGAGTGATGCTGCTGCTGATTCAAAATTGGCATCCCTTGCAAATGTTGCTCTTCCATTACAACATCTGTGTGACAGTGGACCTAAACAAAGCATTGGATTTAGGTTCTAGCCTATAAGGATCAGCTAAAAATACCTTGATTGCCATATAATATAATAATATCAAAAGAAGTATGGCTGTAAGTCTGCAAACCTTGTTTACCTCCTTCTCTAATAAAAGCTTGAACAATGTGAATTGTTTCTTTTTCCACGTGTTGTGTGCAGCTTAAGAACTTCATCTGTAGACATGAAGCTCTTCTTGTTTATGTGCCGATTTGAAATTAAAGCCGTTCTTTCTCGTGTCTGAGGTAAACCTGTCTGCCAGTAATAATAATAATTCCCTGTAGTTATAACTCTCAGTTTAATCAGACAGAGCAAAAAACAACAAACCACGTAAGAGCTGCAAGCTTCAAGCTGCTTGTATGTAAACAGTCACCTTGTAGGAGGTGTTGTCGGAGCAGGGCTCCTCCACCTGCACCAGGATGAAAGCGTGGAGGAAGTTGGAGGCGATCATGTCGGGGACGAAGGGCGTTGCCTCTTCTTGAAACACCACCGCCACGATGTCGTTTCCTATGTGACGTTTCCGCTGCAGCTGGAGGACAATGTTGCCGTTGTTATAATGAACCCTGTCACACCAGCTCACATCACCTGTATGTCATCTTCACACATTACCTAATTCTAGTTTTCGATGTATAATACCATATCATATTAATGTCATGTCACATCCTCTGATGCTGTGAGGTTCCTTGATACATACTTAATGTTATGATAATGTTTTGATACCACAACATGTCACGCCACATTACAGCACCCGACGCCACCTCAAGGCACATCGTACACCATGACACCATGTCTGTGTCATGTTACGACAATATGCGCCACTTTATGTTGATGCCATGTCAGAGTTCGCATTTTTAGCTTACATAGTGCTTTGTCATGTATATAACTTACTTAATCATGTGATGCTGTAACATGTTTAGTCTGTAGCGACATGTTAGAAAATGCTTAGTCATGTCATGAGATGCCGCATCATGCCGCGTTATCCTGGAATGTGATGCGTCATGCTTTTTCATTCTGTAACATGCTGAGTCATGTTGCAAGATGCTTGTTGATTTAGGTTGTGACATACTGTAACATGCTAAGTCAAGCTGTAACGTGTTGAGTCATGTTTTGTCATGCTGACTCGTGCTGTATGATACTTGCTGAGTCATGTCAGGTCATGCTGTAGCATGCTGAGTCCTGTCATTTTTGTCTATCACACTGTTTTCATGCTCTCATGCCGTCTACCTGCTGAGTGTCTCCCTCAGTGAACGGCAGTTTGGTGGACACGTGGAACATGATCTCCTGCTGTCGGTGGACAGTGTAGATGGACTGAGACCCCGTCTGGCCGTGAGACACATCCAGACCCCCCCGAAACCTGCAGAGGGAGGAGAAACAAGTCGGTCACCCCCTATCTTATATCGCAAATAACGGTTTTGGGGTTTGATGGCATAAACATTCAGCAGAAATGCTGTTGCTGCTTCAGAGCATCAATAAAGAAAATGCAGTGAATAGACGCCATCTGCCACAACGTTTTATGCTTTTTCCTATTGAGTTGGTGTTGACTGACATGTCGATATCTGTGATGATAAAATGGCTTCACTCTGTGATGATTTGACAGTTTTGTGTTGCTATGTGCGACTCTCACCCCTTGAAGTCCTGCAGCTCCACTGTATCTCCCAGCAGCTGCAGGAACTCTGAAAAGGCTGGCGTCTCCTCGTTGTTCCTAAACAGCTCCTCCTCAGACACCTGACGGACAGGTGACAGAACCATCACACATCACACACGTCAGCTACAACCATCACATGTGTCACATGTCAGCTACAGCTGTCAGATCCGTCATGCATTATCTATATGGGAATTATCTTGGGATACAAAGTGTTCATCTTTAGGTCACAGAACGATGGAAAAGGCAACACATGTCCCTCACAGCAGTGAAAGTTGTGATCAATAACAATCCCATGTCTTAGTAAACCAGCCAGTGAGCCTTGATAACAGGACCTGCATCTGGAATCACCCTCAGATGGACCAGAGCGCCGTTCCCTGATAATGATCGATCTTAGAGACTTGGAGCAGCATTTTCCAAACACTATCAAACTGCTGCACGTTTCACGACGCAGCACTTATGATTGAGCGCACAATCAGAGCTTCTTCACAATCAAAGTGTTGAGAGTCAAACAGCTGGTACCTGTCCAAATCTCTGGTAGATCACTCCAAACTTGAAGGTGTTGTTCACATCGTGCTCGTCGTAGTTCACTATGAGCCGAGACGCCTGGTGACACACAAACAGACAAAAGTAGTCCAACATTGTCTCTACTGTAATTTACCAGAAAGGTGTCAGGTAGGACGAACTTCTCTGAGCTCACCTTCGGGTAGAGGACGGGAGTGAATCGTAGTCCTGCTGCTTCATCGCACAGCAGCTGCAGCAGAAACATCACAAACACAACATCTCCAGGTTACAGCTGGAACAATGAACAGTGCTGAAAACCAACATATTTACTACTTGTACTGTACACAAGAATCTGTACTTCACTTTTTCTGCTGCCTTATATTTCTAATTATTTAACAGGGGAATATTTTTTACTGCATTACGCGTATCTCACAGCTGCAGTTACTTTTCAGATTTAGTTTGCAAAATACAACCCATTTTCAAATCATAAACAAACATTTGCGTTAGCCATTCCAGACATTTTCTCTAAAGTCTCATCACTGCAGCGCCCCCTGCTCCATAGAGGCTGGCGTTGGCAGTTTGTTTCAACGTAAAACAAATGCAGATCTCTGAATTATTAGCAGTGCACATGCCACAAATATGTGAAATTAGTAGTTTTTAAGAGCTCCTGTTATGTAAAATGTCTAATTTATTGCAACTAAGTGCACCCTCTGGACAATGAAGGCCATTAAAAAAAAAAAAACATTTAAAAATGTAAAAAAGTTTTCTCCACATCTTCTGAAAATGGCAGTTGGTTGCACTTTAGCATCTGATACTGCCTGGTCATGATACAGGGAACTCAAGGGTTCATTGTTGTGTCTGTAAAATAGTGACGAATGATGTCAACAGTCCAAGTTGTAGTCTTAAGACCTCATGTTTTGTCCAACCAACAGTTTATTGTCAAATATTATAAAAACAAAAAGAAACAAATCCTCATTTTCAAAATGCAAGACGCAGCAATGTTTTACTTTAAACCTGCTGATCGATTAATCAGCTGATCATCAAGCGAGTACTCACTGCTGTTTCTATAAAAACATTTAGCTGACTTCTGCCTAACTATTTCATTTTGAGTGAACACTGTTGCTGCATCCTGTTCCTAGTTTCGCCCAAGATGATTTGTGATTATTTTAAAGAAACACAAACTGAAAATGAGATGCAGTCAGACCATTCTACACAGCGCTAGAGAATGGTCCGGCTATGCAAATCTACATGGCACTCGTGGTCTTGCAGCATTTTTACAGTGTTGTATCTGGACTTTTACGTCAGTAAAAGATCTTCCACCTCAGTTTAGAGTCTCTCCTCAAGTTGGAAACATTACAGTAATAAATCAGAAGCTGAGTGGACTCAGCTCCTCTGTGGTGTTTAATGTGTTTGTACCTTGGCCAGCTCTGGTACGCTCGGGATGTCTGGCAGCTCTGTCAGCGATAATCTGTGGTAGACGCTTTTCACCCGACACCTGAAGACAGAAGAGACGAACCTGAACACAGGGTCCTGAACCACACTTTCTACGTGGTTGTGTTTGTTCATAAGAGTAAGTAAATAAATATTGTCCCACGTTTTAAAGCAGCACATGAAACAAACCTTTGCTTATATGCTTTCTGAAGGCCTCTTAACACTAAGTTTCTCTCATTATTACAGTTCTGGGTGCAGGTCAGACCACAGCAGATTAAAAAAGATCAAGTTCAATATGCAGTATCTCTGTATTAACCTTTTTTTTTTTACCTTCTTATGACTAGTGATAATTTCCAACCATATGCAATAATCTACCCTAAATTTAGCAGGTAAGTACTCAGTAATTAGGTAAAAAGGGTTATTGAACTAGAAAGTTGCAAATATTATCTGCATTATCAATATATATGAATGTTATATTTCAGGTATAAAAGTTATAAAATGTCAGAAAATAGTGAAGATGCCCATTAGTTAACAGAACATATTCCAATGTTGTTTAATTTGTCAAAAATGTTGTTATCAGACTATCATGTGGCTACCAGAGACCTGATGGACTGCAGGTAACAGGTGAGCTCTGGTCCGGTGGTACTCAGTAAATATGTATCTACGTACCTGATGATAACATGGAGGTGCTCTTGTTCTCCGTCCTCCTCGTGTCTCACTGACAGTAGCAGGTTTCCCAGACTGCTGGCCGAGCAGGAAAAGTTTAGATGCTCCTGAGGGAAACACAGTCGGTTCTGGGTTTTCCTGCCAAACTTACAGCAAATACTCAGCTTAAAGTGCTTTAAGCTTAACTGACGTAAGCACACCTTCAAACATGAATCAAAACACTGACAACCTTTAAATATCCTCACCCTGCCCAGAAAGTGTTTCCTGTACGCCCGTGCAGCCTCGTTGATCTCCTCCAGCCGGTACCCATAATGCCCTGGGGTTGTATCTTCCTCCTGTCTCTCTCCAGCCTCCTCCTCCTCGCCCCTGCTCTCTAAGGAGGTGGGAGGAGGAGCCTCCGGGTCCTCGATCCAGTAACCTCCGAACTGAGGCAGGATGACCTGAGGGTACGGCGGCCCCCTCTCCAACACCTGCAACACAGTCGTGTTTCCGTCACTTCAGCGGACTTTACAGCCTTTTTTCTGAAGATTTAAACGAACATGAACCTGCAGCACATTCCTTCCGCCCATAAATTTGTACGTGTCTGATTATTTTATTGTAAACTATTACTATTAATTAATGTTATCACTTGAGCTGTGAAAGTATGTTCATAAAATTATTAGAACACTTAGAACGAAGTGACTAAAATGCTAAATGGTGTTTTTCTTGCATTTTTTTGTCCTGTTCCTTAACATAAGTGCCATCTGTATTAACAGTTTGTTGATGGAATATGGTCACAGATTCAGAACAAAATTTGTAGTTGTGTTTATGTCCATCTTAATCTAATCAGCTCAATTTAAGTCCAATATTAGCTCTCTTTTAGCTCAATTTTTAGTCTCCACCACATCCCAAGGGAAATAGTAGGGCCTCAAAAGTTTCACATTTCAAATAAAAATGTGTTGAATACATTTTCTTGCCCACCAGGTGAGCTACCTGGACAGTGTAGTGGCTTAAGCTAGCAAAATATGCTACATTAAACAAAGCAACAGAAATGTAGTCAGCTTGTGGTTAGCCTTTGATAAGCTGCTAGTGTTTGGTGGCAGCATCACATACAGCTGCTTATTTTCACATCCACCAGTAATGTAGTAACATGAATAATCATCTGTGTGTTCACCTGAATCCACCCACCTCTGTCTAAGCCCTATAATTTGCCCTCTTTTAGCTCAGTCCTTGGTCTCCACCACCACCTCCCGAGAGAAAAATCTGTCTGTTTGGCCGCTACAGGGCCTGAAAACTTCTATATTTTCATTCAACTTTAATCAAAAATGTGCTGAATACTGAACAGCTGGCAAAACTCCTTGGAAAGTGAAGGAGAATAAGTTAGCAAATGCGCTACATTCAATGAAGATCCACCACACTGACGCTAAGACCAACAAAATGTAGCAAGCTAAGCTAAAGGTATTTTACTACCTCAGAAGCTGCTTTATTTATTTAATTTCATTCAGGTGCAGTCTGCACACAGTGACAAACACATAGCTAGCTTGAGGTAGTTGTTGACGAGCAGCTAACTGGTGCTTGATGCTTCAGAAATGCTCAGGAACATGTATGGACGCTATCTACTTCACTCCCTGAACAAGACAAGAGCTTTGCTACTGAAAAGCTGACTGATTCAGGAAACAGGTCCATTACTTTGCTGTCATTTCTCATAAATCTGCTGTAGATAAGGAAAATCCAAAGAAATACAACTTTAGTAATAGTTAATAATTTGCATCTCAAACACATACATGAGTCATCTTGTTATCAAATGACTTTTAAATAACCTGCATTCAGTACAACTCTAAAGCAAACTTGAATACAATAAATACTACAATAACATACCAGATGAAGTTAGATAAAATTTGATTGCTTCATCCTTTGGACAAAACTTTAAAAAAAACAAAACAAACAAACAAAAAAAACTGAACCTAATTGCTGACCCTGTCTGGATGTACCAGTGGTTTCTCTGCCTGTTATGTCTCCTCTCTCCAAATAACACTCAGCTCGAGTGTTTCCGAGCCTGTGAGTCGTGTTAAATCAAATCGAATCAAGTACATTCATCCAGCACAGTTATAAAAAAAAACTGTGAGTGCCGTACATGTTACACAACAGGCAAAGCAATGTATAAATTATATGTACAAAACACACCAAAAATAAAATGGACGAATCCTTTTGGAAAGCAAAATAAAAAAAAAAAAATGAAATCCTAAAATATGTGTTAGGATGTTTGGAGAAGCAACAGATGTTGTGGTGTTCCAGCTCACCTCCTCTATCCTCGGATAAGGAATGTAGTCGTCCTGAAACAGAAAGATGGAGAAGTCACGTATACAGCTGAGACGACTCGTCAACTAATAAACGAGGCAGCTACTCTGGTATTTATTGTCGATTTGTCAAGAAAAGCCAGCGACAAACTGATATAACCTCAATCAATCGATTAATCTGAAAGTTATTTGGCAGATCAGCCAACAACAAAAATAACTGTTAACTGCAGTTCGAGACACACAAACACACACGCATAGATTGTGAAGACGCACAAATGCAGGTGAATATGTGACACGAGTGATAACGCTGAACATGACAGACGGTGCAGACGTCGTGATTTATCGTTTCATATCGAAGCCGTCTCAGTTCCGGTCGCCCCCGAGCGTCAGTTTGGAAGCATCCGACAGACTTCAGAGGTCTTCGTAGGGTCTCAGGAGGCAAACAGGGCCTTTTTGAAACGGGGCTTTTCCTTCACATGAAATGCAAAAAACACAATAGCATCTCCCTTCAAGAGTCCAACCAACTGGTGCCAATGTAGCCTGAACCCTAAAGCCACGTTGGCCAATCAGAAGAGTGAAAAAAGCGATTACAAGTCCTAGTAGGTTCCCAACAATCATCATGCTGCTGTTCCTCTACATTTATGATGTGTGATCAAAAGGTTCAGAGACTGTAAGAAGAGCCTATAAGGATCCAAACCTGTGCAGTGATACTAAGCTCAAGGTACCCTGCAGAGCAGAGTGTCTCTTTGTGGTTGTTTTGTGTTTCTTTGTGGTTGTTTTGTGTTTCTTTGTGGGTGTTCTGTGTCTCTTTGTGGGTGAAAAGTGTCTTTTTGCAGTTCTTTTGTGTCTCTTCATTAGGGTTTCTGTCCCTGAGATCGTATGGCGCCTGTTTGTGGTTGTTTTATGTCTCTTCAAGGTTGTACTGTGTCTCTTTGTAGTTGTTTTTTGTCTTTTTGGTGATTTTGTGTCTCATTGTGATTGTTTTGTGTGTCTTTGCGGTTGTGTTGTGTCTCTTTGTGATTGTCAAGTGTCTTTTTGCGGTTGTTTTGTATCTGTTGGAATTCTTTTATTTCTTTGTGGTTATTTTGTGTCTTTTTGTGGTTGCTTTGTGCCACTTTGCAGTCCTTTTTGTGTCTCTTTGTGGTCATTTTGTGTCACTTTTGTGTCTTTTGTGGTTGTTTTGCATCTCTGTGGTTTTGTTTGTGTCACTCTGCTGTCATTGTGTGTCTCTTCAAGCCATTTTGCATCTCTTTGCAATTGTTTTGTGTTGATTTTGTGTATCTTTGTGGTTTCTTTGCAGTCTTTTTTTTAAAAATCTCTTTGTATTCATTGTGTGTCTCTGTGGAGGTTTAGTCGCTCTCTGTGGTTGCAATGCATCTCTTTGCAGTTGATTTGTGTCTCTGTAGTTGTTTTTAATCTCGTTGTGGAGGTTTTGTGCGTCTTTGCAGGACACAGTGGCTCTTCCACTGTTAAACCTGCTGTTTCTTCACAAATCACAAATATGCCGCCGACAATTGTTCACAAAAGCATCTGTAATGCAGGTCACGATGTAGATAAAAAGACGCCACACAGGACCCTCGTTACTGCTCACAGAAGTCGCATACGTGTGACGGTGACGCACACGTGAACCACAAATAGTCCCGCAACTCTTGTGTGTGTAAACATGCAGAAAGTCCAGTTAGCAAGGTTAGCACCAGCAATGTTTTAGCTACATCAAGTCTCCTCCTGTTGTACAGAAAGGAGATGAAGTTCAGTTTTCCCCGTCTACATTTCAAACAGAGTTTCCAGATATCATCACCCTGGAAGGTCTCCAATGAATCTGAGACACAATAAGTCTCTGTGTCTCCATCAGTAAGTCAGAGTGAGATCTGAAAAACCGCAACAGAAACTGACAGTTTTTAGTTCTGCCTAATTAAACCTGTAAATTAGAGCGTGAACAAGAGTCTTATAATAACAAATCTCTGACAGTGAACCTCAGCTGCATCTCCAAATCTGACGCAACAGAGCTCAGACAACCAACTTCGCTTCCACCTGGACTCCGTTTCAAAAATAGCAGTCCAGTCCTGCTCAGACGAAAAGGTCAAACACAGTCGGGACCAGAGTCAGAACCCTCCAACACAATGCCACTCACGAGGATGCACACAACTCCACAACTCCTTAATTAGACGCAGCACAGCCCGGTGAGGCTGCTTCTGTATGGACACGAATGAAATGAAGCGGTAGGAAGTGAGGGCGGATGGGTATGAGGACAGACAGATGGACGGACGTGCCTTCTGTCTCTGAGGGATCGTCTTCATCTCGGCAGCTTCTGGCACCTGCTGCATCGGCGTCATGGAGAGAGGACAGTATTAACATCGTCTGTGTCCGCCGTTTCACACTGAACATGTAAATATTTAAAAACAACTCGCTCGAATATGAAAGCGGCTCAGTAACGTCCCACAGCAGCTGCTCGCTGTAGTTTCTTGCGACTATTTTCAGCAGCAGATTAAGCCACATTTGGTGGATTACGTGAGATTGACTCAAAATAAACAACAGTATGTGTTCAGGGCAATGAAGGGACATGTCATCCTTTAAAACGGTGTGACTCACTGGTCTTCATAGACTGTAATGAGGTAATAAGAACGAATATCAGCAAGGGGTCGACTGATACAGATTGTTAGTAATCAAGGAGATTGATAACTGATATTTGGAAATGATAAACAGCACACAACCATGCAGAATAGAGTATTTGTAAAATTAAAAACCAACATTTTGTATTTACGTTGTTTAAAATACAGGAGAAACTCACAGAAAGTCAGTAAATCTTACTGAGATTCAAAACCTCAGCTTTATTTTCGACGAAGAGGCTGTTGCTCTGTTTTTCTCTTTAAAATACCCCAAAGCTGTTCTGTTGGATTAAAGTCAGGCTGCATTCTTGTCCATGTTGTAGTTTTCACTTTGTTCTTCTTTTAGAAATTCTTGTGTGATGTTGTGCTTTGGTTGGTTGTCATGCTGGAATGTTTCTCTTCTTGGTTTATCCACAGACATTCATCTATAAATATCGTCTCCCCAACACCTCTAGCACTCATTCATCCTCACAGCATCATACTGCCACCTCCGTGCTTCACTGTCAGGACTATACATTCACTATGGACTCCCCTCTGATTTATCGTCCTCTGACCAAACACTGTGCTCAGGCTTGTTTTATCATGTTTTTCAGCAAACATTTTTATCTTGCAGTTTTATGCCAACGAGCTAGCTGTGTCCAAAGAGGTTGATGTTATGTCCTTTACACTGTCTGAGCTGCACAGAAACTCTGATTTCCACTGACAACCTCTGTGTCAAGTCTGAAGCAGCTGCCTTTGTCTGTCTTTCACAGCTACATGGTGAAAGTAGTTGACTGTCTGTGGAGTCGCTTCAGGAGGACGACCGCTGCAGCCCTGATTAGTGCCACTATGGCTCCTTCTAACCTCCTGATTACTGCTGCTACTGAATCACTGATCGTCTTGTATTCTTTTACATATATGTGAGGGCTCATAACCAGATTGTCCTGTTTCTTATGCAACTCTTTTTTCTGTGGAACCATGCAGATAGTCCGGGTGCCGGCGCCCCCAGTGGTCATGGTCTGCAACTCCTCCTGGTGTGGATGGCCAATGGCAATTGGTACAAGCCTCAGTGCTATGCCATGTCTCCCTACGGTCAGTGGTGAGAGAGAGTGTGTGTGTGTGTGTGTGAGTATATGTAGCTGTATGTGTATACATGGAGGGTGGGAGGGACGGGTTTTCTTGTTTCTTTTTTCTTTGACCATGTTTTGCGTTGCTCTATTGTAACAGAAGTCCATCCATCCATTATCTCTACACTGCTTTATCCTCATTAGGGTCGCGGGGGGCTGCAGCCTATCCCAGCTCACTCAGGGGACACCCTGGACAGGTCACCAGACAGACAACCAAGCACACTCACATTTACACCTACGGACAATTTAGAATCACCAATTAACCTCAACATGTTTTTGGACTTGTGGGAGGAAGCCGGAGAACCCGAAGAGAACCTACACTGCACGGGGAGAACATGCAAACTCCACGCAGAAAGATCCCGGTGACCTTCTCGCTGCGAGGCAACAGTGTTAACCAACCGCGCCACCTTGCAGCCCTGTAATAGAAGTGCTACATAAATACAGTTTGATCTGATTTAATTTGATTTGATTTGATTTGAAACATTTGTGTGGCATTTAGCCATAGTTAGTGTATGAATTCTTTAGTTTTGGAAAAAAAAACATGTCTCATGTGGTCTCAGTGACCTTTGATCATCGACATCTACTCAGTTCATCACTGAGTCCAAGTGAAGGTTTGTGCCACATTTGAAGAAATCACCTCGAGGCATTCAAAACATACTTTGGTCACAAAAATGCGATGGAAAGCATCAACATCCTGCCGTTATGAAGAAACTTGAACTAGAACTTTTCCAAAATATTTGTAAAAGACAAAAAGTATGACCAGCCGCTGTACGATGCTACAGAAACCCGGCACGATGTTTGTACCTGATGAATACAAGTGTTACTGTTTCACCTCATTTTATTCTGCTCTAAGCTAAATGAATATTGGATGAGGAGGAGAAACTTTTCACGGACAATGAAGCACATTTCATTCTCAAGAAAAACAAATGTATTAAGTTTTGTTGCCTTGCAGGAAAAATAATCTGCAGTTTGTTCCTTTATGTATTTGAAGTGTGTATTTTTTCTCAGCAGGACACGAGTGCATGTAAAACAGACGGAGAATAATTTAACTCTTACCTCCATTTTGTCCATCATGTCGAAGAAATGAGCCGACTGCAGACAAAAAGACAGAGTTAACGTTTAGTTTTCCGTTTTTGTTCCAGTTTATTTCCACCTTCTGTATTTGCCATTGAGCCGTCTGTTCTGGCTCTGAAAGGAAACATCAAAATTAGCCACCTGGAAGAGACAGTTAGCCTCCTGCTTCAGGGGTGTACCGACGGATTCATCATGCATCATGCAACTTAAACCTAAAAGTTGTCCAAAATGAGTCAAAATGTGCCCAAAAAGACTAGAAATCTGTTCAAAAAGACAAAAGTCATCCAAAATGATTGACGATTTTGTAGAGAATGACCTGAAACTTAAACTACTCCAAACTCACCTCAACTAAACTTCAACCTAAAACGTCCAGAATGACTCAAAATTTGCCCAAAATAACACGAAACTTGACCAAAATGACATAAATATGTCTAAAACTACTAAAACTTGTCCAAAATTGCTTGAAATCAGCTGAAAAAGACAAAAATCGTCCAAAATGTTTGACGATTTTGTACAAAATGACATGAAACTTAAACTCTTCCAAACTAATCTTAACTAAACTTAAAAGTTAAAACAAAAATGTTCAAAATGACAAAAGACACAAAGACACAAAATAATTTGTGCACTCGTACAAATAATGTCTGAACAAAATGTGTAGAAATTGGTCTAAAATTACTCAAAACGTGTCCAAAATTACTTGAAACCCGTCCAAAAAGTTAAGAATTGTCTGAAATGATTTAAGGTTTTGACTAAGATGACTTGAAACTGTCATTTGGACAACTTTTAAGTCATTTTGGACAATTGTAAGTTATAACTTTCTTCGTAACTTTGAGACAACTTTAAGTCTTGTTGAACAAATTTGGGTCATTTTGGGAAAAAAAAAACGAAGTCATTTTGGAGACGTTTGGAGTCATGTTGGAAAAAATAAAACAAAACAAAACATAATTTTAGAAGTCATTCTGGATTATTTTTGAGCAATTTCAGACATTTTTGAGTTAGTTTGGACAACTCTACGTCATTGCAGACACAACTTTAGGTATTTTGGACAAATGAGAATAATTTTGGACAGTTTTGAGTTATTTTATACAAAGCTTGGGTCACTCTCTAATTTTAGTAAGGTTGGACAAGTTTTGAGCCATTTTGGACAAATTTGAGTGATTTTGGTTTTAACTCATTTTAGACAGCTGACTATCAAACTTCACTGACGTGGAAACAATCTGAATTTGTCGGGCGTCAGGTCGTGTAAAAATCCGGCTTTTAGAAAAGTTACAAGGAGCTTGCATGTTAAGCACTGTTTTAACCGTTCCCGATAATTTGTGAGTCATTTTTGACAATTTAAAGTTGTTTTGATTGATATATGGGCAATTTTAGACAAGTCTTGTGTAATTTTGAACAATTATCTGTAGTTTTGGACAATTGTAGAGTAATTTTGGACAAGACTGACACATTAAGGGCCTGTTTCAAGTCATTATAGACAAATTTGGACACAACTGTGGACTGGTTTTGAGTAATCTTGGACAAGTTTTGAGTTCTTTTGGGCGATTTTGTTTCCCTGAGAGAGTTCAAAGTGCAAAGTTAGCATCGAGACACAACAGGAATGATGAGATGTGAGCGTTACCTTCATGGTGGGGGGTGCGGTGCGAGGGGGAGAGGGGGGGCAGTCTGCATCAGGAGCATTGGAGATGGATAGGAGCTCCTGTTTGCTGAAACAAAGGAAACAATAATCAATAATCGACCTCTTAATGTGTCTATGGGGCAGATTCATCCATATATTAGTCAACTGAGACCGATATATTTCAGGTTTCTGGCTTCTTGAGTGGCCTCTTCAATGCCCCTCTGATCATAACACCTTTATCGCCGTGGATAATAAACCGCCGTCCACCTGCAGCCCTGTGTGAGTCCTGCTTCACCTGGGCGCCACTCGTCATCGTTAGATTTGTCGAGGCTGTCTCTAAAGATAGATCTTCAATCTGTCAGCAGCCTCCCCTCTTCACACTCTGTAATCAACCAGCCAGAAGACCATCCATTTCCTTGGCCCTCGGGCGACTCGGCCAAATCCGCGGTTGCCATGGTTTCGACAGGTGTCCAAAAAGAAGAATAAACTGACCTGGATTAAACTTTTGGAGGAGCCGCCGGCAGCCAATCACTGGATTTATGGTTTCTCATAGGCTTGGACTCAAATATTGATAAGTCATGATTTGAACTAAATATTGATGAGTCATAATTTTACATGAATGCAGACGAACTACTTGGATTTCAGTATTAACAGGCCGAGATTTTTAAGTTTATTTGAATTTTGTTGACTAAAATGTGTAAACTGATGGTATTTTGGTGAGCCAGACTTGAAAACTGCTGAGTCATACTGGATTACCAGTGACTTGGACTTGACTTATAGTTGTGCATGCTTGACTATTGATTAGTCACACTTGGATTTGTACTCATATTAACAAATCAAGATTTCAAACTTTGGAATTTAACACCGGCCACTTAATGACTTGCACAGTAAATCAAGTTTAAATATTGCTGAGCTGAACTTGGAAACTGCTGACTCACACGAAAAGCAACCCGGACTACATACTCATGACTTGACTGTTAACTTGAGTTATAAAACTTTGGACTTCAACCTTGTGACTTGTAAAATGAGCCAGATTTGGGTATTGCTGTGTCAAACTTGTAAACTGCTGACTTATATTGAATAACAGTGACTTAGACTTTAATATTGGTTAACAATGCTCGAATACTGATTCGTCACACTTTGAATTACACTTACTGCACTACTACTGATAATTAAAAGTTTTTGGTGTTTTTTTTAAAGTTATTTTTTGGCCTCTATTTGACAGGACAGTAGACAGAGAGACAGGAAACTGGGGAAAAGTAAGGGGGAAGGACCTGCAGCAAAGGGCCATGTGCTGGATTCAAACCCATGACTGCTGCATAGGGGACTACAGCCCCAATACATGGCTCACCAGCTCAACCAGTTGAGCGATAGCAGTGGCCCATAGCTGAAAGTTTTTAACTTGAACTCAACATGATGACTTACACAATGGTTGAACTTTGAAACTGCTGACTCATGCTTTCCTTACAAGGACATTGTTGACTGATGCTTGAATACTGATGACTCATGCTTGTACATTGATGACTCATAGTTGAATATTGTTCTGTCATTCTTTAGTACAGAATAGAATATCAACAACTCAAGATTTTGACCTTGAAAACTTACATAATAGATTAAATGTGAATTTTTCTGAGGTAAACCTTAAAACTGCTGACTCGTAGTGGGATAACAGAAGCTTGTATTAAATACTGACGACTTATAGTTTGATTTAGAATTAAATACTAACAATCCAAGATTACAAAGTTTGGACTTCACCACTTGTGACTTGTAAAGCGTCTCAAATCTGAATATTGCTGAGTCAGACATAAAATTTACAGACTCAAATTGGAATAACAGCAGATCTGACCTAAAACCTGACGAGTCATACTCTAGTTTTTAATTTATTAGTTCAACACTAATGACTCAAGATGTCAAATGTGAACTCAACCTGATGACTTGCACAACGAAACCGCTGAATCATTCTGGATGAACAATGACATGGACTTGGATATTGATGACTCATACTTGAATACTAGCAATAATAGCAATTTCACTGAAGTCTTGTACCGAAGGGATTAATAAAGTTTTATTCTAATTCTATTCTGATGACTCCTGCTTGAATATTGATGACTCATGCTTCAGCATTCTTCAGTCACACTTTGATTTAGATTTGAATTACAACAAATCAAGATTTCAACCTTGAACACTAACATAACGGATTAAATTTTAAGTTTGCTAAGTCCTCAAACCTAAAAACTGCTGACTCAGTAAGCAAGTTGCACTTAATATTGGCAACTCACACTTTAACAAACTTGAATGCGAAGTATCCGAGATTACAGTGATTGAACTTTAACGCTAGTGACTTGTAAAATGTCTCAAATTTGAAAATTGCTGAGTCAGACTTGGAATCTACTGACTCACATTTGAATAACAGCACATTTGACTTAAAAATTGACGAGTCAAACACTAAATGACTGAAGTTTCTAAATGTAAATGTGAACTAATGGCCTGTGCAATAAAACCAGTCCCTCATTTTGGATTACCAATAACATCGGACTTGGATATTTATGACTCGTACTTGAATACTGATGAATTATTTTTAACTTGGATCTGTTCTGAGCATATCTACCGAAACAGAAGTCAAAAAAGCTGGTTATTGTTGGAAACTTGAAAACACTGGAACCTTACTGTAAAGGAAAATGAACTTTGGAAAACTCTGCCTGTAAATGAAACTCCATTTGACTGACGGTAATGAAAACACCGGTTGTTATGGGAATGGTTCCATACAGGTTGGTTTGCCGGAGTCGTCCAGAACTGAACCGACTCTAGAACCAAACCACTATGATTGCACACCGGTGTGACAAAGTGGAGCATCTTCCCTCACAGAAGATCTTTGGTCCAACTCGGACACACAAAACACAACAACAGACGAAATGAATTTGTTCTGTCATTAAGCCAATCAGTCAATTATTATTTAGCAGCGGCGTTTCTAGTTTACAATTGATTACAGAGTAAAATCTATAAAGAAACATTGACCCTGAAACTGAAGCTCATGATCAGTTTCTGACATTTTGATGTTTCATTCGGTGGAACATTCAAACTCTGCTGCAGTGACTGACTTTTAGAGGTCCACTGTGAAGCTGCTGATCCCCGCGAGACGCTGAATAACACAACTTTCACATCCACCAGTTACCGAGCAACACGATGAGTCATCTGGAGTCGTGTTTGCTTCCACCTGATGAATCCGAGTCCAGCATTATCTCTCTGTTAGCTCTGTTTTTGGTCTCCACCGGCTCCTGAGGGAAACACCGGGGCTTGAACTACCAAATGCTGCTCTCTGTTCACCAGCTCGTCTCACTGCGTCTGACTGTTTGCTGCTGAGTGCAAAGAGTTTTTATTATCAGAGCTGCTGCTGCTGCAAACTCAGACTGGAAATAAAACCAAACGTTGGAGATAAGAGAAACCCTTTTTGGACTGTCGAGAGTTTTGACCCTCAGAACCCCAAAATCCCACCCGGAGCATCGAAAGGCATGTTATCTTTGAGAAAAACTGCCAAAATGACACCATTCAAAACTGAAGGAATCGCTGGATTTTAAACTTCCCGATGGTCCTTGAACGTGTCACACGTGGTTCCATCAGTAAAATCAAACTCACTTTAACTTAAATGCCTCATTAAAAAACAAAAACTGTCAATTGTAGAAAACAAAAAAATAATTAAACACATCACAGCACAACTATGAATGTAAAACTGACCAAATTGCGACTGACAGTCACGTGACAAACATTGTCGGTTGAACTGCAGGCAGTGTTTCCACAGAGATCGTATACGGAAGAGCAAGTTGTTGGAAAATACTTTCAGCATTATGAAACGTCTTTCTACAGATGATGTGCAGAGTTTGTAGAGGTTGTAAAAATGTAAGTACGTGAATATGGAGAACACGGGACGCCATTCTTTTTCAACTATTGGTAACACCTGTGGACGCTTAGAAAAATGTTCTACATGAAGATTATTTTTTTTTCCAATTTCGTCAAATCAAAGAAATAAAACTTTAGTTCCTTTTTTGAAATGATTTATGCCATTGTAACATTTCTGAGTTCTCTCTCCTTCTAGTCATGGTTGGAGGCGCAGGATTTTATTTTGCAGTGAAAAACGAGCCCTACGGGAGCAAAGAAACTGCCTGATGATCAGAGAGTTGAAATGAATTAACTGTAAATAAAGGAACTCAATCTGAAGCAGGAATTCAGAGAAACGCAGTCTCACAGGGCCGAGCTACACAAGTCGAGAAAAAGATCCGAGTGTTTGTTATCTTTTAAAAACAAAAACCTGATAATTCTTTAGTGGGATTTAGCAGGATTAGGCGTTAACTCACCCGGATATTATTTTAATCTAAAATAAGACGACATTAACATCCATTTATGTTTACGACTGTGATATGTTCAGAAATCAATTAGTGTTCAGTCTATTTTAAGATCCTGAGAAACACTTTCAGCGTCTATGCTTCTGGATTGTTCCAGCACCAGAAGCAACAACAAATATTCATCTGAGTTTTCCTCCTTTGTCTGTTGTTTATTAAATGAAAATCCTTTTTGAATTAGTTTCCTTTTTCTTAGTTGCAAAACAGCGACAAAGAGAGACACACAACTACTGAGACACATACAAAGATCAGAAAGAGATTAAAACTCATTAAAAGAGCACAAACAGATGCTAATTCAATACAAACAGAAATAAAACCACCTCTTAGACACACAAAAGGACTGCTGCATGCAAAAGGGCTGCAAAAAAAACCCCAAAAGTTAATGCCCCATGACCGTAAAGACACACAAACTGATTAGAAAGAGATTAAAACAAAACCACAAGAAAGAATCAAAGAGATAATCGTATAAAAACACAAACATGTAGAACCAAAGAGGGAGAATACTGAGTGCAGGTGGACTGAAACGAGCCACTGGTGCTGTTCGAGAGACAAATATTAATCTAATTTAGTTTCTTCCTCTATTGTCTGAAGTTATTTAATAAATAAAAGCTATTTTTGAAAGCACCTCTGTGCCTTAGCTGCAACACAAAGCCCAAACACGAGGGTGAAAAGATGAATTAATTTTTGTATAATTTAAGAAAAAAACAAGTGAGTGTGTTGAGAAGACGCTGTGAACGTCCTCATAAAATCTCTCCTCCTGTCGTGTCTTCTGTGAATCCGAACCGATTTCACCAAACGACACTTCCACTGAAAAGAGATGAAAGCGGAGCAGCCGGAGGGCCTGAACCGAGGCCGACGACCTCGTGTAGCCGTGTGCGACAACAAAGTGCAGCGTGCTGCATAAAAAACCTGCGAAAAGAAAGAAAGAAAAAAAAAGAACAAGAGACGGAGAGGAAGAGTGCTGCTCGGACGAGGCCCGGAGCGCTCCGACACGAGATTAACACCTCCTCCACCGAACACCAGTCGGCCTCAGCTGAGGCTTTTACGTTTACATAACGCTGCATAGAAATATATATGTACACACGAGGAACTTTTCCACGACGCGTCTGAGGCGGCCTCCGATCAGAAAGCATCAATCAGAGCGTTTAATTTCAGCTGACAAGTGTTGACAGCTGAGTGCAAAACAGGCAGAAACCTCCACATGTGACCTGCTGATGGACAATCCACATGTTCAGAGTAGCTTTTCATTATCGGCTTCACCTGACTGGAAAACAGCCACATGTGAAGCTGGTTAGAATGAAAAAGAGACGCAAAATGAACACAAACAAAAGCAAAGACACACAAAATGACTGGAAAGAGATTAAAGCTGACAAGAAGAGATGTAAAATGAACACAAACTGATGTAAAACCAATTAAAACAAAAAGACAAAATAACCAGAAGGAGACGAAACAACAGCAACGAGCCAAAAAAACAAAAAACCCCACAGCAGACAAACAACTATAGACACACAAAAAAGACCAGAGAGAGATTAAAACTTAATTAAAGAGATGCAAAATGGACCCAAACAGATGCAACATCAATGCAAAAAGACACAAAACAACAGCAAAGAAAGACAAACGACCACAAATTCACTAAAACAGATGAAAAAAGAACGCAAACAGAGGCTGATTCAGCACAAACAGATAAAAAAAACAACTCTCAGACACACAAAATGACTGCTGCATGACAAATGGCTGCAAAGACACAAAATGATCAGAAAGAAGTTAAAACTGAACAAAAAGATGCAAAATCATCACCAACAGACGCTCCACCAACACAAAACAGAAACTCTGAACCGCTTTGTTTTTTTTTGTTTTTTACAGTTTTTTATTGTTAACGTGTAAACTAATCCTTTTGTCTGACTTTTACTGGTTATTAATATGTGTAATTTATTATCTGTAATTTCACAAAACAGGGGAAAAGTGTAAAAGAACAGTTAAAAAAGTTATTTACCTATTTTTTAAAATCCCAAATATCACAAAAAGTTAAACAAAACAACAGAAACAGTTCAACTCAATATTTACAGTTTTTTGTTAACAAGTAAATTAATAGATTTGTTCTGTGATTATACTATTATCTGTAATTTCATAATAAAAACAGTAAAAATCTGTATTAAACTGTAACTTCTATTAAGTTACTGTTAAAAACCGTCAATAAAACCTTATTTTCTTTTACAGTGTATTTCTGGGCTTCTTTTGTGAATTTTGGCAAGTTTTCAGATTTAAAAAAAAAGTTAGAAAAATGATTTAAAATGACATTTTGTTTTGGCCTACAACACAGATTTGACAGGAACCAACTCAAAGGTCACGAACAAAACAGACGAGAAGCGAAACGAGACGCGACGCCTGCTGAGAGAGAAAAGGTCTCGCAGAGAGGAGCCGACAGCCGACACACAAAGTCCGTTCAAAATGTGGTCAAGTTTACAAATTTATGCACCGAGTTTTAAAAATGTGAGTCAAAATCAGTTTCAGCTGCTGAATTTAAAAGTGGTTGGTTTAAGGCTGGAGAGAGCATGTGTGTGTTTAAAATAAAACCAGATTCGCTTTTAACCCGACTCTCAGCTGGTTCGTTATCGCCGCCGACGGCTGCACGTCGCAGCCGATAACATCATCTCCAACACACACACACACACACACACACACGTGTTAGCATGATACGCTGCTGTCAGAGACTCCTCTGGGCCGTTCCCACAATGCAACTCGCCGCCGGAGGCTTCGATCGGAAAACATCAAAGTTGTGACAGAAACAATATTTTCTCATGAACCTTTCGAGGAACCAAACTTGTGCTCCAACTAAATTTGGTTCCTGCGGGAAGCTTCCAGCTGCTGATGGGTCAAACATCCTCGCTGACACATTCGCTTTGTTGTTGTTTATGAGCATTTGAACACCTCGTTATAAAGTTAATCGGCCTGAAACAGTAACGAAACTGTAGCTCTGTGCACTGCTGGTCGTCGTTTGAGGCGACGCTGAGCAAACCCACATGGCAGCTCTTTATAAATGCATGTAAACAGGGTTGGTCCTCACGGCGACATCGCAGCGTGTTACAAAGCGTTTACAACCTCTACATACAGGGGGACGTTTCCCCGCTTCGTCTGCACTCGGTTGGCACGCTCGCAGGTAATTTTCCACCATGTAAAGTCATGAAAAATGTATTTGTGATTTTTTTTTCTTTTTCCCACAGCCAGGAGGCCTGCTGGGCTCCGAGGGAACATCAAAGCTGCTCATTAACATTTAAATTTAACCCTCGAGTTCCTCCACTGTGAGGAGAGAACGTGGCCGCAGCAGGACACCACAACGTCCGTCCAGGTTTCAGGAAAATCAGTTGAACTGTTAAAACCGCTTAATATGAGTTAAAATGAAGGATTTTTTTTCAGGACTGCAGCACTCGATTCACTAACGGAGAACTACACCAGAAAGTTTCTATATTTCTGAATAAACACGACCCCAAACATCATCAGACGTTCACACAAGCCTTGACGTACATTAAAAAAAAATCCAGTTAAACAGACGATACTTTCATTTATTGAGAAAACAAACCAATACGACGCATCTGTGAGAAGCAAAAATAAGTGAACTTTTGCTTTCAGATTCAACTCTTCTGATGGGTTTCATACAAGAACAGCTCGCTTCAGGTCCTGCTTCTGCTTTTTCATCGGATCAAGGTCAGGATTTTGATTTTATTTCACTGTATTCTTCTTTAGCCGTTTTTAGCAGAACAGCTTTTGGTCCTTTCTCTTGCTTCATGCCTCGTTTAGTCGTAAGATTCAGTTCACAAACACACGTCCTAAAATTTTCCTTCAGAGTTCGCTGCAACATTATTCAAAATGAATATTAAGAGGCAGAAAACAGAGACAAGCAACGGCGAAGACACATAAAATGAACGGAGACGGATTAAAAATAAATGAAAGTGATTCAGAACAAACACAAACAGATGCTGATTCAGTGCAGACAGAGATAAACGCACCACTTACAGCTGCACGCAAAATGGTGCAAAGAGACACAAAACTTTTGAGGCATTATTTATGAACACAGTGTAAAGTTCACTCACTGTTGTCTCTCACAGACAGTTTTCTCCTTTTAATGCTTTTCAACTCTGAAACATGAGCAACTTAATTTGGCTTTTTGGATAAAAATGACCATAAAGACTCTTTAAAGTCAAAGTGAGAACTGACTTTTACAAATTAATGTCAATTAATTGAAGATTTAAATATTAAATAGGTGTAAGTGTGTAGAAGTCATTGTGTTGTATGCAGGCATCTGGAAGGTGGAATCCCTGCTGAATGAGATCTCTTGACTACAAACTACACCATGAAGACACTACATCCATCCATTATCTAGCCACGGCTTAGTCCTCACTAGGGTCATGGGGGGCTGGAGTCTATCCCAGCTGATTCAGGGTGAAGGCA